>NW_026067895.1:9310213-9335333 GCF_014885135.2 Alexandromys fortis | reverse complement strand
AGAGTACTACTCAGCAGTAAAAAACAAGGACTTCTTGAAGTTTGCAGGCAAATGGATGGAAATAGAAAACACCATCCTGAGTGAGGTAAGCCAGACCCAAAAAGAGGAACATGGGATGTTCTCACTCATATTTGGTTTCTAGCCATAAATAAAGGACATTGAACCTATAATTCGGGTTCTTAGAGAAGCTAAATAAGAAGGAGAACCCAAAGGGACAGGTTATTTTTGTTTAAAGCATTAGAAAACTGTCAAAAAGTCTTTCATATATTACTGACATCTTTTAAAAAACCACATCCAAAAAGGGGCAGTGTTCTTTCGCATTCAGAAGGAAACTCTGTTGGGTGTCAAGAGCCCTTCCTTGTCCTCCACCTCTGCTTCACAGGGTCCACTGGCTCTTTGGGTGACCATGGAATTCTCCTGACAAAACAGATGCCATTTTTTTTTCTCAGGACTCAGAGTGGACTGGATATGAGGGTATACGGTTAGAGACAGCAGAAGGGGGAGGGGCCGGCAAATGTCCGATTCCACCATCTCCCAGGAGCATGTTCACGTGGGATGAAACCTAAGATCGGACTTAGCTCCAGGTTTCAGATACAAAAAGAGGTCGGAAGCAGCGAAATTGAACTAGAGAGCAAAATCAAAATGTGGAGTCTCCTGAGAATCAACCTCGTAAAAAGAAACTTTTTTCCCAGGAAATATTCCACCTAATAAAAATGTCAAAAGTTTCCATTTCCTTTTGGAGTTTAGGGCATGCCAACTCAGGCTGCATTGATGTTTATCTCTATGCTTTTTATCCATTCATTTATTTCTAAACAAGTTCTTTTTTTTTTTTTAGCAGATTGCTGTATTTTAAATGTAGGTTGGTTTTTTTTTTTTTTTTTTTTTTTTTTGAATGTGTAGGTCTTGAATTGTTTCTCAGGCGTGCACAGATGTGTGGGAAGAAACGGTGGCATATGCTCCAGCTCCTGCCTCACCTGGCCAAGGACAGGGTCTCTTCCCAGACCTAGTGGCCACACAAAGCAGAGCAGAGCAGCATGCGGCATCCCTTGGCTCTCAAGAGTTCTTGCCAGGCAGGGAAGCACACTGGTTAGTTTACAGGGCTTGGCTCTGGTCACATCTGGGCTATGCAGGCCCTCCCCTCTAGCCTGAGGGTCCACTTCTTTCAAGGAAGATTGTAAGCCAAGGCTTTCCCCACAAACAAGAGCGACTACAGGCATCCTTGCCCTTCCTGCTCTCACCCAAGTTTAGCCTTGGCATGTGTGTGAGTTTTCCCAGAGAGATGTGAGCAGACTTCTATTCAACCTGGATGAGGCACCAACAATAGCCCAGAGAAGCAATTCTAACTAAGTCCAGTTTAGTGAACCAGTGAGTTTGGGGTGGTTAACTACACAAGGCAAGTGAGGGGTCACTTTTGAGAATATGGGTGACTCAAAGACAACTGAATTATCAAAATTTATCCTAGTGTGGACACTGTGCTGGATAGTTGTATGTCAGCTTGACTCAGGCTAGAGTCATTTGAGAGATAGGAACCTCATTTGAGAAAATGCCTCCATAGCTTGTGACTATAGGCAAACCTGTAGGGCATTTTCATAATTGGTGATTGATAGGGGAGGGCTCAGTCAAATGGGGATGGGGCCACTCCTGGGCTAGTGGTCCTAGGTTCTATAAGAAAGCAGGCTGCCATGGGGAGCAAGCCAGTAAGCAGCACTCCTCCATGGCCTCTGCATCAGTTCCTGCCTCCAGGTTCCTGCAGTGTTTGAGTTCCTGTCCTGACTTCCTTCAGTGATGAACAGTGATGTAGAAATGTAAGCCAAAATAAGTCAAGTTGGCTTTGGTCATGGTATTTCATCACAGCGATCATAATTCTGACAGAGCTCACTGCATGACTTGAAAGAGTGTCCAGTTCAGAGGGAATAGATATACAACACCACCAGATCCCAAAATCACTGGGCACCTGGTGGTCCAGAACATCTCCAGCTTTCCAGCCCCCACTCCCACGCTCTCACTCATTGGGCTAGGCACCTATTTGCATTAAGCAGGGAAAGAGGAGTGGGCACAAGGTCCTTGGCCCATGACTTTCTGAAACCCAATGAATACTATTAAACCTACTTTATTTATTTATTTATTTATTTATTTATTTATTTATTTATTTATTTAAGATTTCTGTCTCTTCCCCACCACTGCCTCCCATATCCCTCTCCCTCCCCCAATCAACTCCCCCTCTCTCATCAGCCTGAAGAGCAGACCGGGTTCCTTGTCCTGTGGGTAGTCCAAGGACCTCCCACCTCCTTCCAGGACTAGTAAGGTGAACATCCAAACAGCCTAGGCTCCCACAAAGCCAGTATGTGCAGTAGGATCAAAACCCAGTGCCATTGTTCTTGACTTCTCAGCAGTCCTCATTGTCCACTATGTTCAGCGAGTCCGGTTTTATCCCATGCTTTGAACCATTATCTACTGTAGAGCCTACCCAGCTGATCAAGGGTATGTCCTCAGTTCTCACTTGCACTGTGCATTGTTTTTGTTGATATTTCATTGAGATCAAGTTTTTCTGATTGTCCTGGGACTCATTATGTAGACAGGCTGGGCTTTAATTCACAAAGATCCTCCTGCCTCTGCCTTGTGAGTGCCGGAATGGACGCATGCACCAACACCCCAGGTGTGTTGTGATTTTTCTGTAGCTGGGCCAACTAGAGAGGTGGAAATGCCTTAGTTAGCATTTGTGTTTGTATTTGCCTTGATTGCTCATAAAGCCTGATGTTTTTTCAGACACTTTGAACTGGCTTACATGTATTGTTTTGAGAATGACTTATGAATACTATTGCTGTTTTATTGCTAAGTTCTACTTACAAATTAAGAGCATTGTATTTTTATCACAAATATTTTTCCGACCTGTAATTAGACTTCATTTTAACTTTCTGTTTTTAACTGAAAAACATTTCATTTTTCCACTAGTGAAAAGAATTCTGCCTATTTGTGGTTGTAGAATGAAGATTGTAGTGTGTCACGTGATAATCAGACAAGGAGATTAGCCTGCCCACCGCATCACACATTGTCATTGCCCATGGTGGAAACTCCCCACATCTTCTCTTCTAGCGGTTTGAAGCAATAATATAGCTTTGTTACCCACAGTAACCCCTCTGTATTGGGGACAACACAACTTCCTCCTTCTAACTGTGACTTCTTACACGTGGACCAGTCACTTTGTCCCCATCGCTCCTTTGCTTTTCCCAGCAAAGCTTTCATAAAATCAGATCTGCTGCTACTTCCCAAGGTTCTATTTCCACTCTCAGTTTTCAACTTTATTTCTAGTAATGCCTCATTTTAATTATAATAATTTATAAAACATACTTCTCATGGTATTACTTAATTTTCAGGTTTTTCCTGAGGTTGTTTTTATATCATCCCTCTAATTTAATTTTGGATAATATGGCCATTCTAAAAAGATTCATGCTATGCTTTTTGTTAAAGTTATATTACATCTTAGAATGGAATATGTATGTAATTACTGTGTTTTATTCGCGTCAGTATGTTTTTTCTATATTGATTCTGTGTGCTGTTTTCAGATAAATATCTTTCTGTGTAACCTATGTGGGACTTCGTTAATGTTTGGAGGAATTTTTTTCTACTATGAATAGGATCATTCTTCCCATTACATTTTCCAACTGAATATCCTGTAAGATTATTTTATAAGCTGCTAACAATTTATAAAAAATATTTCATTAGGTTCATGATTGACTCTTGGACATAAATACAATATCTATAACTCTATAAAGTATAAATTTTAGTTTTTCAGTTGACCTGTTTTATCATTGGCTTGTTTTGCTTTGTTAACTGGGTATTCAGAAATCAAACTATCATCGGCTATTTGCAATAAGTGCCCAGTCAATACTCTTGTGACAGTTCCCAGAATACTCATTGCACACACAGATAATTAAAAAAGATGTCACTCTAGTGTTTCTCATAGTGTGATACTTTCTTCAGTTTAAAAAAATTATTTTCTTTATTAACGAGTTTTCTTTCTGATTCTAGTTTTACCAAAAGCTTATTATTATTTGAGTGCTGTAATTTTCCTATAATTGATTCAAGTGAGCATTGGAAAGGCAATCATTGTAAACACAGCTTTGGGGAATACTAGCAAATGATACAACTGTGTTTCTCTTAAAAATATTATTCCTTTTAGAGTTTACTATCAGTCCAGGCAGATTGAGTAAATGCATTGTTTCTATGACTTGAGAAATTGCAAAATTTTCTCCCTATGGATCTGCTTTATCATCGTCTCAAAGCAAAGCAAATCGTGTGTCGATTATCTTAAGGGAATGGTTTTGCAAGATATTTGGAGCAGGCAAGTTGGTGAGAACAATCTTCCTAAGATTCTGGTTTGGGTGAGAAAAAAATGCACTTCTTTTGTTATTGTTATTACTACTTTGGGGTTGGTTTGTTGGCTGGTTGGTTGGCTGGTTGATGGGTTATTTTGTTGATTGGTTGGTTGGTTGATTATCTGGTTGATTGGTTGGCTGGTTGGTTGATTAGTTTGTTGGTTTGTTGGTTGATTGGCTTGTTGGTTATTTTTTTGGTTGGTTGACTGGTTGGTTGATTGGTTTTATTTTGCTTGAAATGCTGTTAATTTCTCTCTTTTTCCTTGGTTGAGACTCTTTGTTTTACTCTTTTTAAATGTATGTTCCTATAATAGTTGGCCTCTGTCTTTTTATTTGTGAAAACGGAGGCACCGGTGCAGCAAAAGGCCCTTGAGTTGATTTCTTGGTGGTGGTTGTTTGCTTGGGTACTGTGATGGTCGCTTCTGCACACTCTCTAATTGAGCCATGCAGGAGACCTTAGAAAGATGAAGAGAGATGGATGAAGACTGGGGAAAGGCTGCATTTCATTCCTCATTTGTTTCCAAAATAACGTGACTTATATTCCTTTCCTTCAGCACATTGCCTGCCCTTCCTTAAATATCCTGTAGATCTTTTCTCTGGTCTAGGAAAATGAACACAAAAGAATTCCTAAAATATGTCATGGCCATTTCAATACTGTTGGAAAACAGTGTGACTAAGGTATAATGTCGTGCGACCCACCAGATCTCTTTAAGCTTGGTGAATCCTAGCATAACCAGAGCATAAATGTGGAGCCCGGCCTTGCTCATCTGCAGTCTACAGAGCTCCTAGAGACCATCTTTGACCCTGAAGGCAAAATATGTACTATTCCATGTGAGAAACTCATCACTGATTCCTCTGTTCACTAAATGATCTAGGGCCCCTTTGTGACATCTCTTGGGTTCTTATACAAACCAGTCTCCTTAATTCTAGCCCGGTACAAATTATCAGTGACTTTTGAAACTAGTGGGAAAAAGAGGGAAATCTTGGGGGTGCCTCACATAGATAGGACCTGAAGATTGAGTATTTTTTAAGTAATATAGGTATTGACTTCCTGTTGCTACAGTGATGAATTACCATAAATTTTGCCTAAAACAACAAAAACTTATGATTTTACAGTTCTGTGGGATGGAGCTCCAACACTTACATCAATGACCAAAATCAAGGTGCTGGTGTGGCTTTGTCCCTCTCTGGGGACTAGGAAAAAAATCTTCTCCTAGCATCTAAGTCTTTCCTTTCCCAGATTCTATATGCCACTAACATTTCTTTCTCATGACCCCTTCAGCTTCTTCAAGCCAACATGGAGGCTTGAGTGCTCTTGTGTTATGGATTGCTCTCCTTTTTAGCTTCTTTTCTTTTCACTTTTAAGGACATGTTATTATCATATTAATATTCTAATAATAATATTAATATTACATATTAGCATCATATGGGTAACCCAGGACAGTCTCGCTATGTACATAAATGAGCTGGATAGAAACATAGTTACAAATGCATTTTGTTTCTTCAGGTAACACATTCACTTGTTCTATAAATTAAGGCATGAGCATTCCTGTTCTCCGTGCCTCATATAAACTGGCAGTCTGTGTCTGCGTGTACCTATAGTGCTTTGTTGTCCTGTAATGACACTGTTGTCAGTTTGCCTGAAGCTCTTTATACACAGACTGGAGTACAAGATAGCAAATGTCTCATTTCTGCATTTCTTTCTCTTATTCTTTCTACTCTTCTGTTTAACTCCCTCCATCGAATCTCTGAGCTCAGTAACTATAACCCCTGTACCTGAATCTCCCCTCCATGAACCTGCATGGACGCAAGGTCTTCTCACCCTGTCCACACAGGACTTTTGTGACGCTCCCTGAGATTAAAAAAAAAGAAATGTGGCCAGTGTAACTGCTGTTAGCATAAAGCAATTCATATTTGAATTTTCAGTCAAATGTAGAGCCTGGTGCTGGATATGGTCTGGTCTCTTTCCTTGCCTGGATCAGCTTGCCTCTCCCTCAGTCCCATTTGCCATGTGATTCCTTTGTGTTTACAGAAGCAGGGCATGTTTATGAGGCATGTCCGGAAGAAGGAAATGATATATGGAAAATATCTACGTAGGGTATAGAGGCAGCTGATCCCTCAGCTGGAGTCAGGGGCTATAAATAGACTAGTGACCTCGTATGTGCGTGGGACTGGTACGTTCCATCTTTCAACACACTTTCAGTAAACTTAGATGAATTTATTTTTTGAAAGTGGAACATTAGTTATCCACAGAGATTTTATTGTGTCGTACACACACACACACACACACAGAGAGAGAGAGAGAGAGAGAGAGAGACAGAGAGAGACAGAGAGAGACAGAGAGAGACAGAGAGAGAGAGAGACAGAGAGAGGAATAAGGTCTTTACCTCTAATATCAGAATCAATCCTTTTCCTTGGAAGTAACTTGACATTCACTGGGGTTTTTACAGTCTGCTGAGTTGAGAATAGTCACCATCATTTGAGGTAGAAATAGAGGAAATGATTAATTTAGAAAGGAGAAGGATTGCGGGGTGGGTGGAAGTGACATTTTCTGCATTGTATTCTTAGAAACTTAGACTTTCCGAGCTGGATGTGCCGCTGATAAAACTGTTCGTTAACATGAGAGGAAACAGAAGCCAAAGAAACTTTCAGTCCCTGGGACAAGTTTGTGCCAAGTGCAAAAACCCAAGCTGGAGTCAAGTTCATGCCTTTCTCAGCCCTTACACTTAGCTCAACCCCTTCATTAGTCTCAAAGCGATGACCAGACCATGGCCTCTGCCCCAAAGATGCCCTCCATGGCCATTCCTGCTCCAGACTTGCCTGGCTAGCAAAAGGAACTGTATGGAGTTTGTGTGGTGTGTGTGTGTGTGTGTGTGTGCCTCTGTCCATGGAAGAGGGGGTGGGTGGGCACCCAGAGCACTTGCAAAGACCAGAATGATAGGACCTGTGCTCTGGGACTTGCTGTCACTTCAGTGTTTGTGTTTCTCACGCGGCTTTGTGCAACAAAACATGAATTAAACAACTACACAGTTTCCAAATGCTGTTCTCCATGAGCCTGTGGCAGAGGCCATTCCTTTGGGGAACAGGACAGCAGGCATACTGATGGTGGGACGAGCCCTCCCAGGGCGTGTTCATTCACCGACAGAAATGACTTATCTGGTGTATGCCCTGCAAGTTTAGATGCAGATATGTTCTCAACAGGAGGCCACAAGGGACTGTCACCCACAGCATAAAAGTATCCAATCCAACCAGCCACTTGAGCTAAGGCCTCTGGAGAGACCCTGATCTGTGGACATTTTTGGCTTGCCTAATTCTTGACTTTAGAAGGTTGTGCAGCTTAGAAACAGAATGGCCTAGGCATATTTGTTCTGGTACAGCCTGGGAAGAGGTCTGTAATCTAACAGGGCGAGGGGACATGGGTGCTCGCTTGGAGAATGGGAGCCAATGAAAGCAGTTGCTGTATTAGCTGGCCTCTTTCCCAGGCCTCTGTTCTCAGTGACCAGAGTAAAAAGGCCGTTGCTCTTTGTTCTTCCTGTGTGTGAAGTCAAGGATTTGGGTATACTGCCTTCTGGTTGCTATCCGTTTGAGGGAGGGGTGGTGTCCTGAAATAGCTTAGATAACCAGATTTGAAGAGATAATTAAGAATATCCAGAACAAAGGAATACTGTGACATTATCCAGTCTTTACACAAACAGCTGTCGGCAGAGAACCTGTGCCAGGTGAGGGATTTGAGTCTCAGCAAACTCCATCTCTGAGGACACTGAAGAAAGAGAGGACGGCTTAGGAGGACAAGCTGGTTGGGAGACCTGCCCTATCTCTTGCTCTGAGCTCTGCTCAAGGACAGGTGTCCTAAGAAAGATTTGCATTTCCTTGTTCCTTTTTGAATCTTTGAAAGAAAATTTCCATATTGTTTGGGGTTCCCTGCCCCCAACGCCAGGTGGTTACCTTCCATACAGTCTGAATCACTGAGTAAAGATGCAAGTATTTCCAGTCATGCTCTTTGTTTAGGGCCCCAGCCACGATGGTGACCACACCCCTCCCCCTTCGAGCCCAGCAGCTGTGGGGCTGACCTTCCTTTCAGCCCTGGTCAGTGGTGGTTGGCAGGAGCCAAGACTGCTTGTGTTCACGTCTGTTCGCATACTAAGGCATTCTCTCAAAAGCCCATGCGTCTACCCAACTGGATGGCAGAACTTTTCTCCCAAGCCATATACCAAATCAGGTGTGTTTAGTTCACAAGCCTGCCTGTTGCTAAGAAACCCTCTTGGTGGACTTCTAGAGCCAGTATCAGATGCTAGTGCTGGAGCAGAGATGAAAGGATTCTGCCCAGGCACTGGTTCTATCCAACAAGGCCTTAGAAGAAGGCAAGATAGTGGCATGGTGCATGGTGTTGGATAAGCTATTAGAGAGGTACAGGGTACAGAACTGTCGCGCTGCCTCAACCAGCAAGAAAGATGCAACACCGGAGCTCTTCCTGCAAGCAGTTTTATTCAGGATCGTTTGACAATCGAAGATCTCTCTCTCTCTCTCTCTCTCTCTCTCTCTCTCTCTCTCTCTCTCTCTCTCNCCCCCCCCCCCCCCCCCCCCCCCGGGCAAATCTCTCCCAGCCCTTAAAAAGCCACAGGCCGCCAACGCCGGATTGCCAGGTGGGCACTGCCCATAGGGTCCACGCATATGCAAGCAGCTGACAACCATTGCATGATAATAGCATGAGTCAGGCCTTAGCCAATAATAGGAGTTGATTATCACAGAGAGCACTCGCTTTCGGGATCGCGGAGGGCAGAAGCCAGCACCATCAGGTGCGGCTTCACGCAGCTCTCTACACAGAACAGCAACCACCATGGGAGGGGAGCAGAGCTATGAGCAGACCTTTTGTACAGCAGACTCATGTAAGAGAATGCAACAGAGGAATCTTCAGGCTGTGAATTCCTTGTTTGTGTGCATGCTAAATGCTTACTGTCATGGTACCTGCCCAAGGGAGAAGCCACATAGTAGGGCTACATACCCATAGCCTATAGAATCCAAGTGTGGAGATGATCTTTGTCCAACCATCAACTACTAAGTCACTTACTGGATAAAGGATATTTGTAGCTGCAGAGCCAGATAGATCGCTTTGCTCAGTTAATTCAAAACGGAGTGGTGTGCTGGGATGACCATCTGTATCCTTGGATTCTAACAGAATCGCTGGTTGTGATCAGAATTGGTCTCCTTAAGAGGTTGTGCCCAGAGACTGCGTGCATGAGGACTGAGATGAGCTCTGAACAAAGGCTGTGCTTAGATGGCGGAGGTGAGCACAGCTGGACAGAATGCAGAGTCCCCAAAGGCCAGCCTATAGAAACTTTACAGTCAACTGTGTTCCTCAGAAAAGGGGAAGGCAGCCATCCTCAACAGAGCTGCTGATTATGGACCAGACGCTTCGATTTGTGCTATCTTAACAGGTCATGCATCTTCAGGAGCCACGAGGGATCCCTCTTAGATGGGCCAGTGGGGAGGCTTGTGGGGATCAACCTGAGAGGGTCTACAAACCTTCTCAGAGTAACCCCAACCATCCAAGTAGCGATCAGTCCCCATGGAAGAATCCTAAATAGTTTGTCGGTAGCTCAGATGTCTAAGATCTTAGACCACACCAAGAACAATTCAGTACTGCCCTTTTGGAGTTCGGGGAGAAGGACTGTGTGAGATCAGCAATACCCCTGCCTCCCTGTAATGTTGGAGGTTGCAGGTGGGTGAAACGAGGCTGCTTCCTCCTTTACCACTTGGGAAAAGCACCTAATTGTCACCCAAAGAAGGCATAGCACATTTGCTTCCTCTTGCCTCTCTACTGGCCTGACTCGTGACCGAAGAGTGTCTCTACTGGCGTGACTATGACTGGAGAGAAAATAAAAGACACTGGGAAAAAAAACGGTGGAATGAAAAATATTAAACCATATGAAGCGAGTGGCTTCCAATTGATGACCATAAATACAGAATGCAAAATGAAATCAGAAAGTAGACTTTCAACATTTAGTTTGTATGAGAAACCATTGCAGTTATTAGTTGACTGCCTTCATTTTATAGAGGAATTATAAACCACAGGATGCCAGGACCCTTTCTCAGCATCGCAGCTCCCTCATGGCAGAAGGTGCTGGAAGTTCATATTTTTCTGTGTGTTGTCCTATTTGCAAATGACTGCAGTGGGGCTCATGAAAAGAGGACAGTAGTCACTGAATGCTTCGTCTTCTCTTCTATGCCTGCTCTTTGAGCTAGCTGGTGGAAGAGCTTGGTACTCTGCTTCCTCATGCCTGTTATCACACAAGTGCCCCCCGCCCCGGGTTCTGATGCAGCTCCTCAGACCAAGTCCTCAAGCCTCCCTTGCAGAAGCGTCGATCACCTCCTCTGAACCTAGAACATTCCATTCAAAAAGCTATAAGGGATAGGATTCTAAGGAAGTCAGGGCAAGAGCCGAAGGACTGGGTGTGAAGAGGTCGATAGCAGGTGAGAGGCCTGGAGATTGACATGGTTGTTTTATCTAGATGACCAAATAAAGAGATAAAATGTTTTAGAAATCATTCCAGGGGCCTAAAAGAGGAATGTAGCAGGGGAAATCATGTCTGATTACAGGTTGAGCCTAGATCTTGGAGAGAGCATAGAGATTGCACAGGCAAAGAATGTTTCGCCCAGATTTTCAAGAGTGCCCAATATTTGAAATTACCACCCAATTTTAATACTATAACTGTGCTGTGGAGTTCTGGAAAGACAAGTGAATGGATTTCCGCTGTCAATCTATGTGCTTTCTGTTTTGTTTTTATTTTTATATGTGTATGTGGTGGTGGAGAGGTGAGGTCCTGTGGAGTTCAGGAAAGGGTGTTGGGTCTCTTGCAACTGGAGTGACAGGCAGTTGTGGATCATCTGACTTGGGTGCTGGGAACCAAACTCCAGCCCAACCTGTGAGGTTTTGAGAAAGATTCCGCTCAATAGTCCCTCCGTGAAAAATGATTGAGGGCTTATCTTTCAGACATGCAATCTTTCTGAACTTGAGTTCCTTCCTCTGTAGTGGTAAGAAGGTTGAAGGTAAGTATTACAAACAATTCAACCTTTGTCTCATGAGCATTTTAAGTAATTACAATAGTATGTAAATATATAAGTGCATAAGATGTCTCAGAAAAGTCATCGCATTCAACCCTATTAACAACTTAAAACCTGTCTTCTCTGGGAATACCTGAGTCCAAATCTTAAAGCCTCGTTCAGTGAGACCTCATCCTGGTGTTTCACGTCTCTGTATGTAGCGTTCTCTCAGCATCGTTTCCCTGTAGCTTCTGAGGATGCCACAGGACTACTAGGCTGCTAATGACATAACTGTTGAAGTGTTGAACGGTTGCTAGGACAATCGCTTCAAATAATCTAAGGGTAAAGGGGGAGAGTGTTTGCCCCCCCATTCTTTTTTGAGAAAAGAGCTTGCCCATTGCTATTCAGAGAAAAACTATTAGTACTCTTTATGGTGTTCCTGCCCCATTAGCAGTCATAGCCCCTCCCTTCTCAACTTTGCCTTTCTAGTGCATAAGTATTATTTCTGTAATATACCATATATTCATATAGTATATATGATATCATATATTTATCCAGATATGTATTAAGGTATGTATTTCTTCCCATTCAGCTCAAGAGTTTATCGTGAAAAGTAACTGGTAGAGATTTGAAAGCGAAGGCAAAGCTGTGCTTATTTCTTCTAGTGCTGCTTCTCCACTCTTATTAATTTCCTCTTCATATCTGATTTTCATAGATCAGGAAGCTTGGCCGTAAATAAGTGACTCCTACAAATTGCGGCACAGATGGGAAAAATAAAACGTAATTCTTGCTTCTCCAAGATGATTCTATCCTGCTTTTGTTCTCCTTATGGATAAATAGTGTGGAAATCTCCTGCTTTGCACTTTATCTTCTGGTGAAGGAGTTGCAAGCATGTGCCCATGGCCTTGCTGGCGCTGTGTGAGAAGAACCATCTTATTCCTCTTCTTAGCTGAACAAATCAGTTGATGGGGTGGGGAAGTTCTGAGGCCTCTTGGGGTAAGCACAACGAAAGCCAACAAAATACTGGTGTGCCCAGAAATAATGTCCAGTTTCTCTGTGGGTCTTGGTCACCGTAAGAGTGGTAATTGTCCTGAGTATTGTCAGGGGTATTAACCCCTGAACTCCAAAAGCCCCTGTTGTTCTTCCTCCTTCTTTCCCTCTCTTTCTCTTCCTCTCCCTCCCTCCCTCTCTCCCTCTCTCTCTTTTCTGTAGGCTCCCTTGTGAGGGAAGATGTATCTGTCTGCATGTATGTGTGTCTCTGTGTGTGTGCAACTATGTGTATATCTCTGTGTGAGTGTATCTGTGTGTGTGTGTGTGTGTGTGCGTGTGTGTCATATTCTCCAAAAGACGGGAGGGAGGCATGAAAGAGGTGGAAGGAAGAGCGAGGGCCAAGTATCCTCTCAAAGTAGGAGGGGATAATAGAAGGCCAGAGAAGATGAGTGAAAAAGTAGAAGTTGCTTAGGGTTCCTTCTTAAGAAGAGGGGTTGATTTTTACCGCTATCCTACACAGAGTTGCTCAACAGCCCAAATGCTAATTAACTTTCCAAAGACCCCCAAACTGCCACCATTACAATGACGGTCTTCTTGGACCACTTAGTGCCCAGATCTCTGTGTACCTGGACTCGAGAGTGTTTTGTGACTGTAAAACTCTGAATGAAGCTTGGCTCTGGCCTTCACCTGCTTACACAGTGGAACTCTCTTTTACCTGTGGAAAAAAAGAGTTAACCATGAGCAATGCAAACATGAAGAGTGACTGGTGGAATTGCCTGGAGCCAGGCCTACATGGCCACCAGCAAGTGTGAGGAATAGCCGGAGGGCTGAGCTGTACCTGTGCTCTCTTGAGCGTAAGACCAACAATGCTGATGCATCCCATGATGAGTGACAACCTGGGCCAAAGTGGTCTGGATGTGAAGCTGAGGTGAAAAGGCCTGGTTTCTGGGGCCAGAGTTTCCATGTCCGTGGTTTGCGGCTCAAGATAAACTGCTTTGAGCTTCAGTTTCCTCGTACAGCAGTTAAAAATAACTCAGGAGAATGTGTGCATTATATTGAGCACTCCCAGAGGCCAGCTTGCCAGGAGAACCCTGAAGGGCTCCTGTGTTGTCTCAACACTCCTCCCCACCCCACCTGAGAAACAGAGATTAAAGTGAGGTTATGACAAGAAAACTACCACTGTCAAAAAAAAAAAAAAAAAAAAAAGTCCAGCTAAAGATACGAGACTGTTGCCCACTACTTGGAAACCCATCTGAAAGGGCTTTGCTAACTCATGATGTAAGACTATCAACTAACAGGTAGAGACTTAGACCATAGCTCTGTATCTGTTGTGTGTTCTGCATACATATCTCACCCACTCCAAGATTTTGTGTTCCTACCAAAAAGGCCCCACTGCCTAACCAAGCCCATTGTGGAGTGCGTTCCTTATGTATTATATAAAGCATTAACTGTGTGACTATAGATGAAGTTCTTCTAATGGACCATTTCAGACATAGAAGACTAAAGAATTCTAAATGTTATTATAGGAATAAAGAACTTATATTGTGGATGCAATAGAATAGCTGCAGTATTTAATCCTTGGAGAATTTACGGTTTCCACATTAAAACCTCCTAACAAAAAGCTCGGAATCTTTTCTGAAGCTTCCGGGGGGAGTATTTTGCAAGTGCAGTTTAGCTTCAATTAGTCTGAGGTAATTGAGCATGGTTATTAGTGTGTGACCATAAAAAATGAAATTATAAAGTTATCAACAAATAAGCAATAAAAACACACCAGTGATTAAGAAAATGGGAATTAAAGTACCAAGTTTGAAAAAAATCAACATCGATGATGCTGGTATCAGTAAGAATATGGCAATAAGAACATTCTTATACTCTCTTTGAAAGTGCATCAGTTGATGAAGTCTCTTCTACAAAGTTCTAGGCAGACCCTTGCACAAGTATAAACATTCTTATCCTTTAAATCGGCAATTCTTCTTGGAACCTCTGCTGCAAGTTACTAAATAAATAATTCAGAAATGGGTGAATGGACAAATATCAATTTTAGTTAATATACTATTAACTAAAAGTAAGGGCTGAACTAGCTAAATGGGGTAGTTTTGCTTGTAATTCTAGCTACTTGGGAGGCTGAGGCAGGAGAACCACAATCTCAAAGCCAGCCTGGGAAACATGACAAGCTCCTGTCTCAACAACAAGAGCTGGGGAGGTAGGGTAAGGGTAGAGCACTTGCTTAGCATGCACAGGCCTCGGGGTTTAATCCCCATGGGAGGGAGGAGGCATATTTTATTACAAAGGAAAAGTGTATTAAACAACCACTCCTCCATTAATTGAAAAATACTGCACTCTTAAGGTTTTCATAACTCAGCGGTGGGGAATTATGCATATTCAATTGCTTCTAAGAAGATATGCCAACAATTGCAAAAGAAACTCTTGATAGCATGCTATTATGAATTCTACTATATTAGTCTTTTAGAAAGGTTACCGTTTAAGTTAAAGACACTCATTATAAGTATGGCACAGGAGGGAGGAGGGAGAAAATGTGTGTGATTACAAGAACCGTAGTCTGTTGATGGGGGAGCAGTTGAACCAATTGTGGGCCATGTAAGCTGTGAAAAATCTCTGTAACCACTGACTATAATATATTGGTTAGATTGGCAACACTGTGACTAAATACCTGTCATCAGCAATGTAAGGGAAGAAAGGTTTGTTGACTAAGGTTTCTGTCCTGCCCGGTTCCTGCAGTCCCAAAGAAATCACACAGAGGTCTATTTAATCATAAACTGGTTGGCCTAGTAGCTCAGGCTTCTTATTAACTCTTATAACTTACATTAGCCCATAATACTTGTCTGTATTAGACACGTGGCTTGGTACCTTTTTCAGCGAGGCATTCACATCTTGCTTCCTCTGTGTCTGGGTGACTACTGCAAACTGACTTCCCTCTTCCCAGAATTCTCGTTGCCCCACCTATACTTCCTGCCTGCTACTGGCCAATCAGCATTTTATTAAAAATCATACAAGTGACATGTTAAAAGACCATTGTCCCACAGCAAAGGATTGTTTTTGTCTTTACCAATTTTGGAGTCTCAGTCTATCTACTGTGCTATGAAAATAGCAGAGGCACTCAGTTCATGGCAGCAGCAGTGTGCACTGGTGGCTTTTCCCACATGGGCCAGACAGAAAAAAAGAGGCCATAGCTGGAGTCAGTTGTGGGGCCCACTTCTGAAAGAATCAACAGTGCCACTGGCTAAGAGCCAAGTACTTAAAGCCTGAGCCTATGAAGAACATTCCGTATTCAAAACATGGCATATACAGCCTGTATAGCTGGACACAGAAGGCTATTATGTGAAAGAACCAAGTTGTGCAACAAAGCCTAAATAGTGGGAGTCCCACGTTTTCCTAATTTACTTTTTGTGATGCCATGGCTGTGCACATGATAAGCATGTGCTTAGCACCGAGCTACACCCTCATCTCCAATGTGCATATGTATGTGTGTGCTTTCATGTCTAGAGAGAAAAGCCTCAGGTACATAATAACTGGTTGAGTATAGTTAACCCTAGCATGCAAGGAGGGAAAATGGGAACATCTGTGTTTTGCTTTCTATAACTGAGGGCTATGTGACTTTTCTCTCAATGAACATGGTTTGTTTTTAAGTTAAGCAATGGTGTCTATGTAAACATTTGTTTTTCAGCTTGAGAACATTTTGAATCAAGTCAAGAACATTTGAGTTTTGGATCATAAGTTATAGCACTCGGAACATGCATTCAATTATGTGTAAAACCAAAAAATGAAGACACACCCGTGCCTATTTCTCTCTCAGTAAGAGAACTGTAGTCCTTGCCTCTGCTGAGTCATAGGGACCCCAGGCTCAACTCATTGCTCTTCCCGTTCTCAATGCAGAACTTCCACACGTGACCAGTAAAGACTACTTCATCTACAGATGTCACCTCAATAGAGGCTGCACTCCTTCTTAAGGCATGGTCTGGTACCTAGGCAATATCATTTCTTCTTACATACCATCACCAGAAATCATGACAACACCTAACTTCAAGAAACTCAGACAGAATACCCCATTCAAATGTCAATTACTATTTAACAGGGTTTCTCAGTATTGGCTTTGGAGTAATTCTTTGTTTGGGGGTCACCAGGATGTTGAACACACCCCTTGCCTCTAACCAACAGATGGCAACTCTCTCCAGCTAAAATCACCAAAATCATCTCCATACCCTTCCAGGTGTCACCTTGTCGGGGACAAAGTTGCCCTTCATGAAGAACTTCTGCTAAGTAAAAAAGACTGGATGCTGAGGGCAAGTAGCACCATCTGTGAGAAGCACAGTCACATCTTCCCCCAAATAGAGATTAGCGTTTTTTGGAATGTTTTAACTTTATAGTCGACAGCTCCCTTTTCAGGAAACCTAACATGCTAAAATTTTGTGGGATCTAATTCTAGTTGATTTTAGAAGGCTGAAAAAAAAATCAGGCCCTAATTTTTTGCTATTGAATCTAAATTTGTGCTTATGTCAATTAAATACTGTTTCTATCTGAATACATGAACAACTATAATTTTCTTCCCTAGTGTGTAGGACAGATATTAAGAATATATTATACCGTGTTTATGATGAATGCCTTTCGTTTAAACTGTAACATTTGTACAAGACTAATAGAGTAGCATTCATAATGCCACACTGCCTTAAATCATGCGTGTCATCTGCAGCTGTTGGCCTGTCTCCTTAAGGGCAATTGAGTGTGCCCAATTTACACTGCCGAGTTACAAATACCACTGAAGTACAGCGTTTTTCTGATAATGAGGAGTGCTTGTGTAACAGGCTTTTTCTTTCCATAAAGTTCGCCTCTCTGACAGGCGTATCGGTGAAGTGGAGCTGACTTAAATGAAACCCTGCAACGTCTTTTCTTTGTTCTACCTTTTTCTATCAACATTTGAGAAGCAGATCTTCCATCAAACAGCGGAATCTTCTTAAAAAAAAAAAAAAAAAAAAAGCTTCTCGGCAAAAAGGGAAAGTTAACTAGAAAGTGTGTTTGCCTTGGGCTTCTTCCAGGGTTGTTTGGTGCCCAGTGTGACAGAATGACCCTATCCCAAGGCAGCTCCGCCACACAGAATGCAGCCCCAGAAAGAGGCCTCGGTAGAACAGAGCTACACTCTTCTTATTTTGAAAGATGTAGATGGCTGCAAAAAATCGTATCCAAAACATAGTTGCCTGCCGTGAAAGCAGTAGAACGCAACCAAGTCATGCGCGGAACTAATGATGGCGGAAGGAGTCTGTCATTTCTAGCTGTTGCCATGAACAGTGACAGTGTGGCGCGGCCTGTGAGAGAACAGGATCCAAGGGTGATGGTGGAGAACTAAAAAAACAAACGGAGAAAGAGAAAAATAGGAACCTGGCTCTCCGTGGACACGGAGACCAAGGAGCTCAGAGCAATCGTCAGTACTTTAGTTTGGCCTGTGTCCATTTGTGCAGACACAGGAGGATCTCTGGTCTGTGACCAATACAGCGAACTATGTAGAGTTTGTACCTCCTCCTTCAAGATGCAGGTGGAGCTTAGAAGCGGCTGCAAAAGACTGCTAGCCGGGAGAGGGGGTGATATATTGTTTTCCTATATATGAGAAGGTAGTGGCCATTTTTAGGGGATAATTACAGATCTTGTGAGACATCCAGCAAGAAGCAATGTGTATCTGGCAAGACTTTGAAACATCTTACAGCTGAGTTCCTCGCAGAGGATTCCTCTCTCTCTCTCTCTCTCCCCCCCCCCTCCTTTTCTCCTCCTTCCAGCATCCAACAGAAAAGGGAAATGAGCCCCTCCCCCCACATTAAATGCCTATGGGTAACCAGAAAGCTGGAGGAGGGATGGGGTCCCCTGAAAGCATTCCCAAATTTGTCCTTTAGTAAGCTAGATAAAGCATACCAGATGTCTATGTGAGGCTATTTTTTTATGGCTCTGTGCCAAGGTATGAACAGGGGCACCTTTATTCTCAGTCAACAGGTCCTAGACCTGCTGTGAATTTCATCTGAGCAAAGGTGGGTCCCACCCCAGAATTTAGAGAAACAGTGGGAGGCACAGCCAAGTCACTGCCATGATGGTTTCTAACAGTCTAATGATTGCATGGGTTTATAGCCTCCTGAACTCTTAAAAGAAGAGAGAGAAATGAATCCAGACCCCCCCACACACATGGTACAGAGATAATGTCCATTCAGGTGTGTTTCTTTCCTCTCATTATCCTCTGTGTGTGTGCACACACGTTTGTGGGGTTTGCATCTCCAAATTTCAATGGGTTTGTTTTGCATGCTACCGCTTAGACATAACACAACGTTTTATTTCTCCACATTACAGAACATTTTCTTATGCCGATGGTTTAATTACATCCAGTCACTTTGTCAAATATTCTTCATTCAGACTGAGGTTTACGTGTGGAGCCCTGACTTCAGTATGAACGAGAAGTGAGCTCAGGATTCTTACTGTTCTGTCATTTGTTTGTGGAATGAAGGAGCCGCCACAGTGGTCCCCTTTCCTCTAGAATCCTCTTTCCGTTCCGTAAAGCCACCTTTCCTTAGTCTTCTTCCCACTACCCTAAGTGTTGCTAATTTACATTCAATTCCCATTCTTCGTGTTCACCGCCTTCTCTACGCCATCCCCATCCCCATGTGAACCATGCAAGCACTGCAAACGCCCCCAAATCACTGCCCTCCTACCATTCCTCCAATTCGTTCCCCACAAGGCAACCAGCGATCCTATTAAATTAGACACCCCATCCCCAATAAGATTCTTCACTAGTTTTTACCATCTGTTGCCCAACACAACTGAAATCCAACAAACCCTCAGAATACTTTTAAGGGGCCAGATCTACATCTGCCTAGTCTTTCCAGCCCCCAATGCCAACTCTTTACCCGTTGCTCACAGTGGTTTGCTTCCAGGTCTCTGAAAATGAGCTTCCCTGTCCCACTAATGGGACCTTTTCCCACCACGTGAAAGTCCATTGCATCATTTTGTTAAGTACAAGGATTTTTTTTTTCTTTTTCTTTGAGCATTGTCGCTTTGGAGCCTGTCCTGGAACTAGGTCTTGTAGACCAGGCTAGCCTCGAACTCACAGAGATTCACCTGCCTCTGCCTCTCAGACGCTAAGATCAAGGGCATGCACCACCATCACCTGGCTACAAGGATCCTTTTTAGGCCACTTCCAAATCCCTGAGTTGTAGAGAATTGTCCGACAGTGGTAAACACAATGCCAGTCTTCAGTGACATGACCTGCCAACTGGCCCGTGCCAGCTAGACTTGAACTATAGAAGTGAGAGAAAGTAGTAGAAATCTCCCCGCCCCAGCACAGATTGCCATCTTGCCATAAAGGGGTGCTCTATAACTACTTTCTATGGCCTGGTGAAATCAGAGACCTTGTCAATAAGCATCTCTGGTTTAGATGTCAGCTTACTCCAGGACAGACTGGCCTGTGCCATCTTTGTCACATTGCTCGTGGATAGCAAGAAGCAGAATAGAGGGGTTCAGATTAAAAGATGCCTTCTAGAGTCAAGCTGTCTGAGGTTTGGACTTGATCCTAGAGTGAGGACGCTGAGGACCCATTCAGGGGTTTCAAGGAAAGTAATAACATGACCATGTTTGTGCTTTTGAAGCAAATCTCTCCAGCAACACGTATCCAAGCTATAATCCCATAATTAGTTCAGATAGCCTTAGGGGGGAAACTGCTGTTGACATGAAATGCTTCAATACTTCCTTGCAAAGCCCATGACATCAGATACCATATTAAGTGATCCAATTTCATAGACAATGCTTGGTAGGAGGCCGTTTCCTGTAACCAATGTAAGGCTATTAAACCCTTGCTGTAGTTAGGATCATTGTTTTCCTTCTGGTGATTCTCTGTAGGCATTTCTTCTTATTGTTAGGATGCTCATTATTCAAGTGCTCATTGTTCAAGTGCTTCTCGGTGTCTGTCAGCTCCCTCTTCAGCAGAAAAAAGTCACATGTTAAGCAAACGTGTAAACTCGGGTTCAACAAATGATCAGAACACTGAACTGGGCACCCTCTGAAAGACCGGGGGCTCATTCCTCAATGTGGTATGTAGTACGAGCCTTGGGATTTAGATCAAGTTAATTCCTAGATCCAGTTTATCTATGCGGTGGGCATTATGCATCCCTAGCTGTCTGACAGCTCTGATTATTAGACAGTCATTAAAGCTAGTGCTTTGGGGGCTACCAAAGTAATTCAGTTGTAGAGTTATTGCCTTACATGAGCTGGGCACTGTGTTTAGTCCCCAGCACTGCTACAAATGGAGCTTTTAGAACTGCAGTTCATCACATAAATGCAAGCCGACGTCCACTTTCCTTAGTATTAACATCATACCTGGACAAGCTACGGAAATAAATAAGTGGTCTGCCTGCATGCTGTTTTGTGGCTCTCTCTTTCCCTAAGTGTCACATGCTTAGTATCCAGGCAACATACTGCCTCCACTTATCCCTGTGAGGTCCAGAATTAAAAATAGATCGTGTTGCTGTTCCAAATCTAAGCCCGCATTAAGCCTCTACTAAAGGAACCAGAGGTCCCCCCTGGAGTTAGAAGGAGAAATGGTCATGTTCCAGCACTTCGGGGATGCAGCGTGCAGAGCCCGCAGTGGAAACTTAAGTAGCCCAGAATGCAGGAAATCTGTCAGCTTACTCAAGTCTTGCTGCTATCCCAAAGACAGGAAGGGACCCCAGGGGCGTCTGAATTGTGGGGAGGGAATGACTGATTGCAGGAGAGCAGCCTCCAGCATTTCCTTCTGAATGCTCTTTGTCATCATCGTGACCGGCTGATTTGATAATCACGCACACACCAGGAAGGGTTTCAAAGTGATTTCAGTTTTACAGCATATCTTGGTGGATACCAAGCTGAGCCTAATGCCCTAATGGGAAAGTGGCAAATGAAGGGACCTCTGCTGCTAGTGGCCTGTGACCAATCATGGGTCACTGAATGCAAGCAAGAATTCCCAGGAAACAGCCAGGGCGCTATAGAATTATACCCAAATGCACCCAGGTCAAAACATTTACTTTTTACCCAGAGATCAGGAAGAGGAAGCATGTGGGGTTGTGTCCACGGAGGCAGCCAGACACCGCCTCATCGTAATAACTCCCCACGTTACCAGTGATACTAGTGGTGTGGTTTACCAAGAGTTCTGTGAGCTTTTGTTTGGCTTGCCAATGGCTGGGTGTGATTAGCAGCTAATTAGACATTTTTATCTCAGTTTATCCCAAGGAATGGCTCCTTCGGGGCTCCTTCCTTTGCTGAGATCAAACATCCCGACTTAATAGAGAACCTTCAACCTTGATTCCTTGCTCTTTTTGATAAACGAGACGTGGAAGCAGCCTGCACCTGGTGGTCAGACTCTGCCAAATACCGGCCGAGAGACTTGGGGAAGTCGCCTAACCATGCTGAGCCATAAGTATACACCTACAAAGACAATCATTGTCACCAAGCTCAGCTGCTTGGCTAAGCGAATTAAGGGACTCTGCTATTCCAGACTGCAGAGTGTGGTTGTTTCTGATACAACCACCCTTGGCTTACGTCCTGAGTCTACCTCTTTACCTTGTAGGAAGTTACTAAACACCCTGAGTCCATGAAAGGGAGGAGGTAATGCAGGATGGAAATCATTTATCCAAAATCCTTAGGACATGTTTTGGATATAAGATTTGGAAACATTTGCATATGCATGATGAGGTCGCTTGTGGATAGAAGCCAAAACTGGACACAAAATTTATTTATATGTCAGCGGTGCCCTATGCACTTAGCCTAAAGATGATTTCATACGGTATTCCTAAGCATCTTATGCAGGCAGTAGACTGCCTTTGACTCCAGTTGCTGCGTTGCTGGGCTCTATGTTTTGTTTGGGTCATGACCCATCGCGGGAGTTGGGTATAGGATTTTCCACGTGTGGCAATTGTCGGTACCCAGTAACTTTGAGGTGTTCACTATATCACTGACATACACTATTCCCAGTGGGGGAGCATTTTGGATTTCAAATTTTCACATTAGGGGTGCTTACCAACTAGCACTTACCTCTCATAGAAAGGTTTTAAAAAAATCAGCAAAAGTCGAGGGCATTGAGAACCTTGTAAGCATTTTGGAGCTATGTGTTATGGTTATATTGGGAAAATTACCATTATCCATGTTGTCAAGTGTCTGTCTGGCATAAATAACTTGTTTCTATGACTTTATTACTATGCTATTATTTCTCCCACCCAAGCACTTAAAAATCAAGAGGTCTGAAAAGAAAAAGAAATTAATACGATTACAATTTGTTGGGGTTTTTTTTTTTGTTTTTGTTTTTTGTCTTCTTATTTAATTAAATATGTCAGTGGTGTCCTCATTCCTTCAGGAACTCAAAGCTTAAATTCATACCACAGGAGAAAGATTGTTTTCAGCATTCCTTAGAGCAAGAGGACATTGTTTTACCCTGTTTTTGAGGTCCTTCATATGTTCTAGGGAAGTGACCACCCCCATCCATGTCAACAGCGTCTCTGGTGACACTCACACCCCCTGAAGCCTGAGGGTTCCAGTCAGAGTTACCGACAACTGGCAGCTGAGACTGCCCTCTGTTCCCAGGGTGGGGACAGTGAGGAATGTGGTACTTTCTGCTGACAGACTTGCACCAAGGGATAAAAGCCTGCTCCCATGGCTCTGGGAAACAGCATGGCGGGGGGAGCCCAGAAATAAAATGCACCGAGGTGGTCTGTTTTAGGACTCGACAGAACATTCCAGGGTGCTGGTTCCTCTGAAAAGCATTGACGTCACATCTTCGGGCATAGCACCCTGAGTGGTGAGCAGGGAAAGAAGTGGCTTTTGACTCTTTAGACATGGTTCAAATGAAAGAAATCCATTTGTGCCTTCAGAATGCCGAGCAACTGGTACAAAAGGTCACTGACGCCAACTGGTGGCATCTCAGAATCCAGGGAAGGAGCACTAAAATAACAAAATTGTTTTTTCAGGCACTAGATGCACTTAAGTCTCAATCTTTTGCATCTTGCTTCCTGCAGTCCTAAATCAAAGGGTATATGGGGGTGGGGGGAAACACCAAAAATTTCTCATGTTCTACATGGTCCAACATGTGGATTGTTGTCCTCAGATGAAGGATGACAGATGTTTAGAGGGGAACAAGAAAAATGCTTAAATGATGGTTCAAGGAATTGTTCTTACTAATCAAATAATGAGGCTTCTGAACAGTACTGGTTGAGCGTGACCATTTCAGGCAAAACCAACAACTATTAATGTCAGACACACCCTGTATTAAATGTCTGTTCGGGGGTTCAGTCTTGGCTGCCTGGGAAAGAAGACAGTTTTTCCTTTTGAATATACTGGATAATCTTTATTCCATTCATTTACGCCAGAGTTTCTCAACCATGGAACTGTTGACATTTGGGACTGGCTAAGGCTTTGTGGCAGGGAGCTTTCCAGTGCATTGCAGGATGCTTAGACCTGCTCGGTGATGGTGGCACTGCAACACACCAGTGTGCTAGCCAAAACAAAACCTCTGCAGACATTGCCAAATGCCTCTGGTTAAGAATCACTCATTTAAGCCAGGCTGTGGTAGTGCCGCCTTTAATACCAGCACTGGGGAGGTAGAAGCAGGTAGATCTCTATAAGATCAAGGCCAGCCTGGGCTACAAAGTGAGTTCCAGGACAGCCAGAGCTGTTACACAGACAAACCCTGTCTCAACACCCCCCCCCCCCGCCAAAAAAAAAAGAATCAGTCATTTAACTGTTTTCTGCTGTGGTCTGTGGTGCTTCATTAGCACTGGCAGACATAAAGAGTAAAACACGCGAACACTTAAGAACAATGTGCCGAAGTGTTGGGGAAGCAGCTCTGTAGATGAAGTGTCTGCTGCACAAGCATGAGGACCTGGGTTCAGATCCCTGGGACTCACAGAGAAAGCCAGACTCGACACAACCAGCTTTGGAGAGCTAGAGGGAGGAGGAGGACCGCTGGAGCCAAATCAGTGAGTTCCACTGTCAGTGTCTCAACACTGTGAAAGTGAAGAACCAACAAGGAAGGCATTCAGCTTCAACCTCTGACCTCCACATGCATGTGCTCACACACAGAGGAATACAGAAACACAAAAAGTGGAACATATGCACACAGAATGTATTCTAGGGCCAGTGATATGTATCAGAGGCCCAAACCTGATGACCTGAGTTCAATCCTTGGGACCTATGTTTTGAAAAATCTAGATGGAAAAACTTGTGACTATGGGCCCAGGACTGCTTTGGCAAGATGGGAGGTGTGACTGTAAGCCCAGCACTGCTTTGGCACAATGAGAGACAGAGGCAAGAGACTAAACCGGAAGTCTGAATGTGCAACACAGCATTAGAAACAAGAGAGAGACTCTGCCTCAAAATCAGGTTGGAAGGAGAGAACCTGATGGAGGAAGGTAATTGGTTAATTATAATAAACCAACTGCTTGGCCTCATAGCTTAGAACATAGATGAGAGGAGAAAACAGAATAGGATGCTGGGCGGAAGAGGAAGTGAGGTCAGACTCTGCTCTGCTCCTGGAGACTCGACAGCTCTGCTCTGGAGCAGAGACACCAGGATGGACATAGGCTAGAATCTTCCCGGTAAGCGCACCTTGGGGTGCTTACACACATCATTAGAAATGGGCTAGTCCAGGTGCGAGAATTAGCGTGTAAGGGCTAGAGTTCATGGGCCAAGCAGTTCTTAAATGA
>NW_026067895.1:9305400-9307242 GCF_014885135.2 Alexandromys fortis | reverse complement strand
GTCCCCAACACCCCAGCCGCTTGGCTAGCTCATGCCCGAAATAACAACACACAAACTGTATTCATTTAAGAACTGCTTGGCCCATGAACTCTAGCCCTTACAGGCTAATTCTCGCACCTGGACTAGCCCATTTCTAATGATGTGTGTAAGCACCCCAAGGTGCGCTTACCGGGAAGATTCTAACCTACGTCCATCCTGGCCTCAGAGCGCAGAGCTATCGTGTCTGTCCGGCAGAGCTGAGCATGGCGTCTCTGCTCCAGCAGAGCTGTCGGGTCTCTCCGGGAGCAGAGCAGAGTCTGACCTCACTTCCTCTTCTGCCCAGCATCCTATTCTGTTTTCTCCTCCCATCTATGTTCTAAGCTATGAGGCCAAGCAGTTGGTTTATTATAATTAACCAATTACCTTCCTCCATCAAGAACCGACACCAAGAAAGTTGTTTTCTGACCTCCACACAGGATATGACATGCACACATATGATTATACATACATTGACACACATGAATACATACATAAGTACACAGAATCTATTCCAATATTCTTTTGTTTTGTTTTTTGTTGTTTTAAGAAGGGTCTCCATCTAGCACTAGCTATCATGGAACACAGTATGTAGACCAGATTGGCCTCCAATTCATAGAGATCCACCTGCCTCTGCTTCCAGAATGCTTGGATTAAAGTACCACCATTCCCATTTGGAAACAAGAAGGAGAAAGTAGCCTCCCCCTCAGTTTGTTGCCTGTATCCCTGACAAAAGCCCTCGAGGCTAACATGGCACCCTGTGTTTCCTTTGTAGACGGCATCGTCGGCTATTAAAGGTGCTATTCAGCTGGGCATAGGATACACAGTGGGGAACCTCACTTCCAAGCCAGAGCGCGATGTCCTCATGCAAGACTTTTATGTGGTGGAAAGTGTGTTCCTCCCCAGGTAAGAACATTTGCATTTGAAATGATCCCAAGCTGAGGAAACTTCAGTGGCATCCTTCTCTTGAAGAACTTTTCTGCCACACGCTTGTCTACATGTACTGGAGAGTGTGGGGGTGGGACGTGTGGCTCCACCATGTTGTTGCTTGGGAATGTCCTGCATTTCTCCTGTGGAGATGGTGAGTGGCCTCCACGGGTCAGCTGTAGTTAGTTGTAATGGGGACCTGGAAAACTATGTGCAGAAGGATCATGGGGTTTGCTGGATGAGGGGAAAGGAATTTCCAAGTAAAGTCTGCCACATGTTTTGAGAGAGCTTCCATTAATCGGTGCTGGTACCAAGGTTTTGCTATGCCTAATTTAAAAGTGTGAGCTGGGGCTGCACAAATGGCTTAGTGGTTAAGAGCACTGCTTACTTTTGCTGAAGACCTGGGTTCAGTTCCCAGCACCCCCATGGCAGCTCATAGCCATCTCTATAACTCCAGTCCCAGGAGATTCAACGTCTTCTTCTGGCCTCCAAGGGCACCAAGAAAACATTCGTACACATAAAATAAAACAAATCTTCTTAAAAATAAATAGTTAAAGAATGGACTGGAGGGACCACAAATCATCTTACATCTGAATTAAGCCAATAAGTTTTATTTCGTGATGACTTTGACTTAAATTTCCTCCAGAAAAACATGAAATAATGCTGCTATGTTGACACCTTGTATGCAAAAATCACCAAAGCTGGGTGGTGGTGGCGCATGCCTTTAGTCCCAGCACTTGGGAGGCAGAGGCAGGTGGATCTCTGTGAGTTCAAGGCCAGCCTGGTCTGCAAGAGCTAGTTCCAGGACAGGAACCAAAAGCTATGGAGAAACCCTGTCTCGAAAAATTGAGAGAGAGAGAGAGAGAGAGAGAGAGAGAGAGAGAGAGAGAGAGAGAGAGA
>NW_026067895.1:9200018-9305279 GCF_014885135.2 Alexandromys fortis | reverse complement strand
AGAGAGAGAGAGAGAGAGAGAGAGAGAGAGAGAGAGAGAGAGATCACCAAAGCTATTCATACATTTATCAGTTTGGGGAAGAAAAAAACATAAATTATTTAAAATCAGGTACATGGGCTGGTGAGGTGGCTCAGTGGGTAAACCGGACTTCCTGAGTTTGATCCTAGTATCACTCACTGTAGGAAGAGAAAGCCATCTCTCACAAGTTCTTCTCTGACCTACCCTCACACCATGGTGCACATGTGTGCAAAAGTGTGCACATGAGCTTGTGCGTGCACGCACACATACACACATACATGCACGCACAAAATAAAAGTAATGAAAATATTTTTAAAAGCAGATACATGATGAAATGGAAAACCGTGATGGAACCGTATACTTGAGGTATCTCTGTGTTGTGCCTACTATGCCCTAATAAGAAAAAATATTAAAGTCGAGTCCACTATTTTAAAAGACAGTCATTGTTCACTTGAAATGTCACCACAGCTGCAGGATTTTTTTTCAAAGACAATGAAATACAAATAAAGATATTTTCCCTGGGGATGCTTACTTTGTCTCTGTGACTATGAGGATTGGCTTTTCAGACTCAGTGGTTTATAAGCCATTCCGTTGTTTATGTCTGGGCTTGATCTCATCAGTCAGGTGGGTAAGGACAGTTCATGACAACCCATCATCCCTCCGAGTCCATGAGCCTGTGTTCTTGCATCCCAAAGCATCAGAAAATCCATTAGTGCCAAGGTCCCCTAAATAAAATAGTACAAGCCGACATATGACTTGCACACATTCTCCTGTATACTTTCTAATTGCATTGATTTTTATGAATGTGTATGAATGTGTGCACATGCACCACTATAGCTGAACTTTCTTTGGACCGCCACCTCCCAATAATGACACAGAAACTTATTAATTATGAAAACTTGGCCTTAGCTTAGGCTTGTTCCTAACTAGCTCCTAAAACTTAAATTAACCCATTTATATTAATCTACATTCTGCCATGTGGCTTGATACCTCTCCTCAGTTCCGTATCTGAATTCCTCCACACCTTATTAGTGAATTCTCCCTCCCCCACACCTCTCAGATTCTTCCCAGAGTTCCTATCTCTGCCCAAAGTTCTACCTATCCTCTCCTGCCTAGCTATTGGCCATTCAACTTTTTACTAAAACGATCAGAAATTGCCTTAGGTAGGTGAGGAAGTACAGACACATCTTCACACAGTGTGATCAAATATCCCGCAACACCACGGATAAATCGGTTCTTTATTTCTACCATGTACAGGCTTGGGATCGAACTTAGGTCCTTAGGTTTGTCCCCCACTGAGCCATCTAGCCAGCCCTCCCCCTTATATAGCAACTCTAGATTACTCATGCTACCCACTACACTCTGAACAGTCACTTACTGCGCTGTTCAGGGAATAATGACAAGAAAAACATCTATCTATGTTTAATATGGATAGAATTTTGAAAACTATTTTTAATCCATAACTGGTTGATTCTGTGGTTATGAAAAGCACGTACAGAGAGCCCACTATATTATGCCCCTATTGTCCTTGGGTGACTTGCGACAAGCCTGTGACATCTTTGTGAGGAGGAAAAGATGGTGGCTTTTTCACCTTTTTCTTTTTGAGCGGGAAGCTAAAGTTGCAAAAACTTAGACTTAGGTCTTTGTTCTTCACATTATCGACTCTGTGAACAGCAGGCCAGACACACCCCTGGGGAAGCAGGCTTCATCCCTTACTTAGAGAAATCTACCAATACTTTTAAATATCAATAAGACATCACAGAACTGTTGTTTATTTTTAAGGACCTATGCATCCTAGATACAATTAGATGAAGACAAATAAGTTTACATTGTAGGTACTTCAGTTACCTCTCTGGACTCAATGTCTTCATGATTTTAGCCGAGGACCGCTATAAATGAGCTTTCTGTGGACCACCAGCTCCCGAACTTGGAGACTTCCTACTAAGTATGAAAACTTGGCCTTAGGTTAGGCTTGTTCCCAACTAGCTCTTAAAACTTACACTGACTCATTTATATTAATCTATATTCTGCCATGTGGCTTGTTACCTGTCCTCAGTACTGTACATCTGACTTCCTCTGCATCTCTCTGACAAATCCCACCTCTCAGATTCTTCTCCCATGTCCCACCTATCCTCCCTTGCCTACCTATTGGCCATCCAGCTCTTTATTAAACCAATCAGGTGATGTCTTAAGTGAAGGAAGTGCAGACACATCTTCACACAGTATGATAAAGTATCCTGCAGCAGTCTGTTCCAGGGTTTCTCACAGGAGATGTTGTTTCAGGTTAGATAACTCTTTGTATTGGACTCGGTGCCCCAGGCCCTACCAGTAACAACAACCTCATTACCACAACAGCCAAAATACCCCACAAAGTGATGCATACACTGAGTATGTTGATTGTGACTATGGTTTCACAGTTATATATACATGTAAAAAAATACCAATTCATAGCCAGACATACTAGCACACATCTTTAACCCCAGCACTTGGGAGGCAGAGGCAGATGGATCTCTGAGTTGGAGGCTAGTCTATTCTACATAGTGAGCGCTAGGACAGTTAGAGCTACATAGTGAGACTCTGTCTTGGAAAAAACAAACAAAAATAGCAATTCATACATTGATTAAGCTCAGTTGAGGATGTGGGTCAAGGTGAATGACCAGCACAGGCTTTGGCTGTAAGCAGCTGAACCATTCTGTATTCTCTAGTATCTCTAAGTCATGATATCTCAGTCCTACAGAACGAATTGCTTGAAGTGACATACTTTTTAATTTATTTTTTAACATGGTTTTATATGTATTGCCATTTTCCTACATATATGTCTGTGTACTACTAGCATGCTTGATGCCCTCTGAGGCCAGAAGAGGAGAAAGTCAGATCCCTTGTAACTTGTGTTAAAGATGGTTGTGAGCCACCATGTTGGTGATGGCAATTGAATCTGGGTCCTCTGCAAGAGCAGCTAATGTTTTTAACCACTGAGCCATCTCTCCAGCCCCTGACAAGCTGTTTTAATTTACCTCCACTCTGAAGCAACAGACTCGGTTGCCCTTAGCAACCAAATGCATTGTGTTCCTTTTTATTTTGAAATTGCTCAAAGCTATTTTTAGATATCATGTATTTGTTCTATGGATCATTTCATTTTGTAGATAGAAAAAGGCCTGGACATTTAAGGTTTGAGGGATATGTAACTAACAGGGCCTGTCCAGTCTCTGGTTACATGGTCTTCCAGAATCAAAGACAATAAGTAAAAGAACCATGAGCATCCAGCCCCTGATGAGATGCTCTGGATAAGTTCCATTACTGGTGGGATAGAGAAGGAAGAGTTTTTATAACATTTGTACCCTAAGACCATGAACCTGAGGTGGCAATGGAAAGCAAAATTGGTACCAGCTATAAACTAAGCATGGTTTTGTTTATTTGACATACAATATATCCAATTATAATTTTAGCTGACCCTTTTTTTTTTTCGAGACAGAGTCTCACTATGTAGACCAGGCCGGCCTTTAACTCCCAGAGATCTGCCTGCCTCTGCCTCCTGAGTGCTGGGATTAAAGGTGTGCAGGGGTTAGTTTACTCTATTACCTTTCACACTCATACAAAAAAAGAAAGAAAGGGGGTAGGTGCTGTGGGAACTCCTTCAGCCAATAGCCTTTAAGATACTGACCCACTTTGGGCATGGCCACATAACTATAATGTTGTAAATTACAATAAAATAGTCCCATAGAGAGGGAGAGAGAGGAGGGAGGGAGGGAGGGAGGGAGGGAGGGAGGGAGGGAGGGAGGGAGGGAGGGAGGGAAGGAAGGAAAAAAGGAAGGAAAGAAAGGCTCATGTCATATGAAGAAATGAATACCCTAAGATCGTGTTAACCCACAAGTAAATGGTAAGAGCAGGACCTGAGCCCGGGTGACGGCTCCGAAGCTCTGCTCTGCTCTCTCTTGGAGTCACACTGCTCTGGGGAAGGGTTTCTGGCCTCTTTGCCCATGAAAAGCTTTGCTTCCCCTTCTGCTCCCCTATAGGACATGCTGTCACTGATGATGCTCTAGGCTGACAGCTGTGTTTCCAAAGCTGAGAGTAAAGTGTCAACATCATCCCGTCCTTGTGAATTACCTGGCTGAACACAGTAGCCTGTAACCCAGCAGTGGAGAGAAAGAGTCAGGGGAATCCATGAGGTTCTGTGGCCAGCTGGTATAGCTGCATTGATTCAGGCTTAGTAAAGGGAAGAACAATTGAGGAAAGACGCCACATGCCAGCCTTTGGCCTCTACATCCATGTGTATGCACGCACACACATACACACATGTGCACACACAAACACTCACATGTGTACACAACCACATAACAAGTACATATGCCATACAACGCGATGCACAAAAACATTTTTCCAAAGGGAACAACGTTCACCTTGTCTACCTTGAGCTGCACGGCTGTGCATGCACATATACTGTGTGTATGCATTTGTCCCTGTCTGTCTCGTTCCCAAGGAAACGTAAGACTATCTATTTGATACCGTTCAGGACTTGAGCTTAGTAATCAAGTCGCCGTTCCCTAGGAAGCTTCTTATAATTTGTGGAAGCCCAGGTGAACAACACAAGAAGCTCAGAATCAACCAAAAGCAAAGCAAGCTAATGCAACAGCGTAAATGCAGCATCCAGCTTCTTACGTGGACGTGCTAGCCAAAGAATGAGGGGAAATAATGAAAGGAGCACCGGCGTTTCATCTTACTTCTGACTGCGGGAGGAGCCTGCCCTAATAGAGTGTGTAGCTTTGATGGGCCAGAGCTAGAAAGCCATAAGCGGGAGACAGAAGAAATAGGCCACACTGCGCCCACTGACAGCAGCCTCCTCCCAAGCAGGCGTTGTGATTCTTTCTACTTGCTGACAGCAGAGGGAGGAGGTCAGAGTTCATATGGACTCTCCTGGCTTTGAACTCTTATTTCTCCTTGGCTGACATTTGTAAATTATTCCCTGTCACATAAATTCTGAACTCATCCCAGGGGACGTACAGCTGAATGCATTTCCCCTCATAAATTGCAAAATGTGGACCGAGGAAGTGTTTGGCTGTGCTGGCAGGCCATCGCGCGTGATTAGGGATATTCAGCCATGCTTGCTTAGGGAAACAACAACCATTCATAAGGCGAAAGTGGTGGCACACACCTGGTAAGCTCAGCACTGACGAAGCTAAAACAAGGGAATCAGCAGTTCCAGGTACTTTGTTCTACTTAGTGAATTTTAGGCCAGTTTGCATTTCAAAGTGAATATCTGTTTAAAACTCCAAAGGGAGGGGCTAGCAAGATGGCTATGTTAGTAAAGGTGTTTGCCACACAAGCCTGTTACCTGAGTTCAACCACTGGAACCCACATAAAGATGGAAGAAGAGAACCAACCCCACAAAATTGTCATCTGACCCCATATATATGCTATGGTACATGCATACACATATACACATCATTTGTGTGCACACAAACGCGCACAATAATAATGATAATAATAATAACAAATTTAAGGTTTTTTAACCCCGAAGAGAATAAATAGCCCAGTGACCATTTATAAGCAATTTACTTTGAGATGGAGATTGACAGTTCTTTTCTCCAGATCATAAATATTTTAAAAATGATTTCACATGAAGGCTGGGTAGATGGTTCAGGAGCTAAGAACTCTGGCTGTTCTTCTAGAGGACCCTGGTTCAATTCCCAGCAACCACATGACAACTCGCAACTCCTTAAGTCCAGTTTCAGAGGATCTGAACTGCACCCTCTTCTGGTCTCTGAGGGCACTGCACACATATGGTGCACAAACATACATTCAAATAAAACACTCATACACATATAACTGAAATAAATAGATCCTTTTAAAAAATTATTTCTTTTTTTTGTTTTTTTTTTTGTGGTTTTTTTTTTTTTTTTGGTTTTTCAAGACAGGGTTTTTCTGTGGCTTTGGATCCTGTCCTGGAACTAGCTCTTGTATACCAGGCTGGCCTTGAACTAGCTCTTGTAGACCACAAGTCTCTGCTGGGATTAAAGGCGTGCGCCACCACCGCCCGGCAAAAAATTATTTCAAATGTTCCCAGTTATAGATACTTATCCAGTATCCAAAGTTCACGATGAAGAAGTACTTTAATTGGTCCAGGCGGGGCTTGGGGTCTCATTAGAACATTATTATAATGTGATTTCATTAGAAAGTGTGATAATTTTCCAAGGAAGGAAAAGCAGGGAGAGGAAGACGATCTACCACACCCCACGATTGGCAGGGAAGGCCTGTGTGGAGTGGCCCATCAGCATGTCAGTGTGTCTACCCCAGGGCCACTGACCATTGTGATACCCAAGAGCAGAGGGTATTTGTTTTCCCAAGAGATAAAATTAGCCCAGGACTAATAGAGCTAGAATTTGAAGGCGGAATTGTCTTTGCTAATGTTCTTTCTCTGTGTCTTCTTTCTGAATGAACTGCAGTGAAGGTAGCAATCTCACCCCGGCACACCACTACCCAGACTTCAGGTTTAAGACCTATGCTCCGCTGGCCTTCCGGTACTTCCGAGAACTCTTCGGTATCAAGCCTGATGATTACTTGGTAAGAGCCTGTCATTTTCCTTTCTACAGAATGCATGGTGCTCTCTTGAACAGCAGCAGTGGCAAGTGACTGTCTCTTAGAAACCTCGGGAACATCGTAGACGTTCCAAGTTTTTTAATGTTTACATATTTGGCTTCAAAAAATGCAATTTGATGCCATGGTTCTTAACAGATAGCTATAAAAATCTGCTGTGTGGTTAATATTTAAATAACTGAGGTATTACTATTTTGGGTAATTACCCTAACAGATACCTTATGATTAATCTAATGTTGATGGGCCACAACCTTGACCTGAAATTTTCCTAGTTTTGTTCTCTACATCTCCTCCCATAGTCCTCTCACGTTCTCTCCCCCTCTCTCTGCCCTTCTCCTCTAGTTTTTCAAGACAGGGTTTGTCTGTATATCCCTGGCTATCCTGAAACTTGCTCTGTAGATCAGGCTGGCCTCGAACTCACAGAGATCCACCTGCCTCTGCCTCCCAGGTGCAGGGATGAAAGGTGTGCGCCACCACCGCCCAGCTTTGCAGTCTCTTTTTAAGCATATTTTCACATGTACATAGGCATTCTCTGGCCTCTGCTCTGTCTCTTCTCTCTGCCCTCTCTTGGGCACAGCAGCAGCAACAGACACAATGCCACCCTCAGGTTTATCTCCTTCCCATTCAGAGGGCTGCAGCCCAGTTTTTGTTGAGAGGGGTTGGCGTACCTCATAATTTCATTGCTGTTAACACCTAGGGGCTTTTCAAAAGCTGTTTTTAAAGGAGCCATAGGAAGGATGCCAGCTAAGATTCACTGTTGTCCCGTTCTGGATGCTCTCAGTAAGACTCTGGTGAGATCCTGGAGCGGTGCTTTTCAGGGGTGGTACGGCAGGCATTGTTTGTCACTGGTGATAGAATGTTCTGAATGTATTTTACAAAATGGATAAGACATAAAGAATGAAATTCAAAACTTGCATCTGTTCCATGCTAATGAAAACCCATGTCTTTAGTTGGTACTTAAGAAAATAATGATTTTAACTATTTATTTGTATATGTATATGATGTTTGCAAGCGTGTGTTTCTGTGTGACGCCATGTACATGCTACATTGTGTGTGTATGATGTTTGCAAGCATGTATTTCTATGTGAGGCCATGCACATGCCACAGTGTATGTGTAGCGGTCAGACAGAGAACAACCTTGAATGGAGAAGGGTCTTCTGTCTGTCCCTGTGCTATGTTCTAGTTGCTGTACACTAGTTAGCCAGTGAGCCACTCGGGTGTTCTCCTGTCTCCTTGAAGGAGTCTGGGGTTACAGACAGACACCCCTGCCTCTGGCTTTTAAATGGGTTCCAGGGAGCCAGACTCAAAGCAATAGGGTTATTGTCAGCTTTTTTACAGCTCAGAGAGTATTGATTTCTTTCCAGTGACATAAGATGCAGGGCCAAGTCTCTGCAGAGCAGTGGTGGTTCTTAACAAGGTGCTGGGCATCCTGGCCTCTGCAAGTCCCAGCGGCTCTTTTTGCCTCTCTGTCCCTCTAAAACACTAGCACCTGTCCCTGTCACTCTTAATTCAAGCATGTATGCCTGTTCTGGAGGCGTGTTAGGGAGAATCCTTGGGTTTCTGATCATTTGTTAATAACTGAAGGTCACCATCTCTCAGAAAATATGTTTAGGGAACCCAGTGGGGTTTCATAATGAAAAGGGCAGGGTCACTCTTGTCCCTTGGGCTGTACACAAGAAACTAGTGGTTTTTCCTTCTGGACATCTCTAAACTTCTGACCAACCAAAGAGACACCACAGCAATTCACAGCATTGTTAACACAGGCATCTGTCACAGCCCTGGGCATGACGTCACAAGACGGGTGCTCCTCTCAGCCCTGCCCTGCCCATTGCCCCACAGCCCGGGAAAGCTCACTCTGCTCATTTCCAATCATGCACAGTTGCTCTCTTTGGGAAAGTTCTTCTCTGAACAACTTCCCATATAAATTACCCACATTTCTTGAATGGGTCTTTAAACCAGAAAGTATTCTTCTTAGAGTAGGAGAACTTACAAAAGAGCCTGGAAGACTATGCCAATAGTTTCAAAAGTCTTCGTCTATCTACCTCGTCTCCAGATGTTCAGGAGACTCTTTCCACTAGTCCTAGCATCCTCACCCACCAAGCCGTCTCCAGGTAGTTTCTCTCCACCCGTCACACGGCAGTGGTCCATCCTGAAGAACACACCCTAAAGAAGTCCAATCCCTCTCGCGAGGCACATTTTGGAACCATTAAGCTCAAATAAAGCCCAGAAGACAAATGGGCACGTCTTAGAAAGGTCTCTGTAAAGAAACAAAGGATGTGACACAAATACCAAGTCCTGGCATCTGTCAGGTAGGACTATTGAAACCCACACTGTGGAGATGCATGGCTCTAAGCAGGGGAAGACAGAGAGACCGTTAATGAGTGATTGCCAGCTCCATAGATTTGAAATCGCATCCCTGTTGGTTTCGTGCTGCCGTGTCTGGATTTCTGCCAGAATTACTGTGCCTGCATTCTCAGTTTCATTAAAATTCACCATGTGCTCGCTGATTACAAGTTTCAGGTCTATGCATGTATAATTTGGCTAGGGAGGCAGCAGGATGAAGCGCTTCCAAGTGCACAGCACTGTGAACTCGTCCTCATTTGTTCCAAGACGAGCATCTCCCACCCAAGAGGCCCTGGGCGTGTCCGTCTCTGCTGCGGGGACAAGCTGCTTGCTCTTTCCTGCCCCTCCGGGTTTTCACAAATCCAATGTAACTCATAGGAGTCACTCATAGGAAGTTTTTAGGCTACCAGTAAGAGCGAAAGCGGATTGAGTGTTGTACACCATCAGGGGAGTAGGAGGCAAGTTCATCTGTGCCGTGTGGTACAGCTTTACTTTGTTAGCTTGCCTTGGCAGAGCCCCGTTGGAATATGCCTTCTTTCGGGCAGGTATAGCAGGGAGGCCTTGCAGGAAACCGAGACGAGAAGATGTTCACATTTGAGCGGCTTTCCCAAAGGAAGCATGCATATGAGGCAGATAGAGCCCAGGAGTGCGCATGGAGATCTGTTGATCACAGCTGGTTCAGTTCTCTGTGTCCTTTAGAATCAGCTTTCAGAAGCTGCTGAGAAACATGGTAATGAATCTCTAGAGTTCTGGAGTGGAAATCATATTCCCATCGAGTGTCATAGACTCGGTCACGTACATGTTGATAGTGTGTGATCCGTAATGTTAATTCAAAACGTTACCAAAATAGGACAATTGCCTATCAATAGTCTTTTATAAATTGCCTACTGAAAGAGTATCTGACAAAGAACTGATCAAGTTAGGTCAGTGTTTATAGAGAATTTTGATACTTTACTGGGAGAGAGGTTTAGGTCTGAATCTGGGTTTTTCCAGACAGATTTTTCTCTCTTTTGTTTTAAACAATGGTTTTACTGTGAATTTCACACATTGTATTGTGAATATAGTCACTTCCTCCCCATCTCCTCCCATAAGTACCTTTCTGCCCTCCCTCCCCTTCCTACTCGCATACCCCATAAGTACCTTTCTGCCCTCCCCTTCCTACTCGCATACCCCGTTTAGTTTCTACTGCCCAACTCCTCTTTGGAGTGGCGTCTACCCTGCTGTGTGGTCGACCTACCAAGATGATCATTGAAGAGAGCTGAATCTCCCTCTCCTAGCAACCATCAAATGCCAATGATTTGCATTGCATTTGATGCCTAGCTAGCAGTGGGATTTCTTGTCCATTTCCCTGCTCTGTGCTAAGATTTTGTTTACCTTGAGCTTGTGTGGGTCTCATGTGTACTTCTAGACAGATTTTCTAATATTGCCCCATGATTGCTCTATTTCCTCTTTCTGTTCTTTTCTTTTATACTCTTGTAATTTTCACTCCTCCTCATGGGGGGATCTCACGTGCATTCGTGCAAAACACTCATACAAATAAAATAAAAGTAAAACAAAAATCTCAAAAAGAACCTGGTTATCCTCATGCAAGAAAGTAGAGCCAGACCCTTATCTCAGGCTGTTGCTCAGGACGGGGCTCGATGGTAGAACACTGCATGAAGACTCGGTTTCCACCCCCAACACTACAGAAATCCAGCGAAAAGGCCTGGAGGCTAGAGTTCATGTCACATTTGAGAAGATGAGAATAGAGCTTTGGGGAAGACCTGACGAGTGGGACTCCTGGGAAGTAGCGCTGGGCCACTTGTGGTCCATGAACACGGGAAAAGGTGATGCAGTGAAGGTCAGGATCAGATTTACCCTTAGAAAGATCCCTGGTTTCCAGAGGAGAGGGCACTAGATGGGGTGAGAGTTGCAGCTGAGCCCAGGAGCATGCCCTAGAGGCCAGACAGAGATTGATAAAAATCACTGAACCTGGGTTACTGGCAGGAGATATCTTGTGAAGGAGGCAGGCAGGATCACGCATCTGGATACAGATGAGGAAATAGGAAGTGTCAAACCAAGGTTCTGGCCGGGGGAACAAGACCATAGTGTTTCACCCCGAAGATAAGGCAAAAGGTAGAGGCCCCATAGTGTAGAGATGTGACATTCTGCTCTATGGGGTTATACTGCTAAAGGGCCCCTCCCTGGCTGGAAGGAGGGACAGAGGCTGGAATCCAGCCCATCTTCTACTCACCACCCCCGTATTCTGGCCAAGAGCTAGATCTGCTGTGGTTAGCATTTTTTTTAAAAAATCCTTCTCGTTACAACAACAAAATAAAAACCATATGATTTTTGTTTGTTTGTTTTTTGAGACATAGCCTTTCTCTGTAGTGGAGCTCACTGGCCTGGGACTCACTACGTAGACCAGGCTTGCCTTGAATTCCCAGAGACCCCAGAGTGCCACCACGCCCGGCAAAGCCACGTAATTTAAATCATAACAGCTTGTCATATGTGAAGTACTGAGTTATAACCAAGTAGAGATATCAATTATAATGAGACACACCTGTCGCCCGGGAGTCCTGAGGTGGGGATGTCACATCATCCTCTGTGAGGTCAGTGACAGTGGAGAGTGTCCCCTGGGGGAGCAGAGGAAAGAGAAGAGAGAGGTTCTGTCTTGAAGGGATGCATATGCAGGGGCGCTCGCCTTTCGGCTGGGGCTTTCTGGGCATGCTGCGGACAGAGCATCTTCTGTGCGGTCCTGTTTAAAGATCTCACAAGAGCTGGGCGGTGGTGGCATTTAAAGGTGGTGGCCTTTAATCCCAGCACTTGGGAGGCAGAGGCAGGCGGATCTCTGTAAGTTCGAGACCAGCCTGGTCTACAAGAGCTAGTTCCAGGACAGGTTCCAAAACCACAGAGAAACCCTGTCTCGAAAAACAAAAAAAAAAAAAAAAAAAGATCTCACAAGACAGAACCCCTGGTTCTGTCACGTGGCACTCGGGGTGGGGAGAGAGGAGAGCATACCTCTTCCCCATGATGGAATTGTAAAAATAAATGGGGGCACACACCTTTAATCCCAGCACTCGGGAGGCAGAGGAAGGGGATATCTGAGTTCAAGGCCAACCTGGTCTCCAAAGTATCAGGACAGCCTGGAACTACACAGGGTTACACAAAGAAACCCTGCCTCAACCCCTGCCCCTCCCAAAGAAGAGTACTTTAGCTAAACTAAGACGATGACTCAGTCAGTAAGGTATTCGCCTTAAAATCATGAGGACCTGGGTTCAATCCCCAAAACCCACTTTAAAATGACAAGCATGATAAAATACTCTTGTAATCCCACTGGGGAAGAAAAGACAGGGTCGCTGGGGCTTACTGGCCAGTTTGTCTCACCTAATTACTTAATTTATTTTATTAATTTGTTAATTATTTTATTTAATGAGCTTCAAACCAATGAGAGACTTGTCTCAAAAAAAGCTGGGAAGCATTCTTGAGGATGGTACCCAAGGTTGTTTTTGGACTGACACACATACATAAGAACACATGCACACACCATACACACACACACACACACACACACGCATGCATACACTTAAAACAAGGGGACTGTCACCACGCATGGTGGCATAGGCCTATAATCACAGCACTGGTGAAGTGGAGGCAGGAAGAGCATCCATTTGGGATCATCTTGACCTACACAGAGAGACCCTGTCTCAAACAAAAAGCAGACTTTAATTTTGTGTGTGTGTGTGTGTGTGTGGTGTATCCATGTCTACATGTTTTTGTATACACATTTATATGTGCAGCCACATATATGGAGGATCAATGTCAAATGTTTCCCTCTGCTGTTCGTCTCTGTCTATTTTAAGACAAGGCTTCTCACCAAACTGGAGTTCACTGATACTGCCTGATTCTGTAAGACTAGTTGGCTTTGGCACTCCAGGGGTCCGTGTTCCTGTCTCAGCCACCCCAGTACCAGGTGCAAAACCATCTCACCCAGCCTTATCCATGACTGCTGATCTTCCAAATACAGATCCCCATGCTTTCAAATACTTTGCCTGCTTACTTTCTCCCCGGCCCCAAAAGTTGGCTTTAAATGTTTGCCTCGGAGTGGACATGATGGCTCATCGGAGAACATCTACCAAGCCTGACAAGGGCCTGGGTTTAGTCCAGCACTGTGAATACATAAATAAGGATTTCTATAAATATGCACATACATACCCAAACTGATTTTGTGTGTGTGTGTTTACTCTTTTTTTTTTTAACTTTTTCAGTACTCCATCTGTAGTGAGCCTCTGATAGAACTGTCCAACCCTGGAGCCAGTGGATCCTTGTTTTTTGTGACCAGCGATGATGAATTTATCATCAAAACCGTTCAGCACAAGGAAGCAGAGTTCTTGCAGAAGTTGCTGCCGGGATATTACATGGTAAGGGGCTGCTCACAGCTACAGTTTCTACCTTGGGATTTATTCCTTTCTTTGGAGGGCTTTGTTCCTGCAGGTTTTCTTCCCTTTGCATTTAGACTATGTTGTAGCATTCCTTGGATAGATTTTAGAAGTAATAACCAGAGGCCAGCAAGATAGCTCAGTGGGTTAAAAGCATTTATCACACAAACCTGGTAAACTGTGTTCAGTCACCAGGACTCTTGTGGTAGAAGGAGAAAACCAACTTTGCAAAATCGTCCTCTGGTCATGGCATGTGTGTGCCCACAAATCATATATATGCCAATAATAATGATAATTTTTGATTCTAAGAAGTGATAGCCAAACATGGTGGTGTACACCTGTTATCCCTGCATTTGGAAGGTCTAGATAGAAGGATCATGATTTCAAGGCCACCCTGGAATCCACTGAGAGACCCTGTATCAAAAGAGAAAATGGTGTAAGTGAGAGCTGAGTCCTGAGCATAGCTGCTGGATCACGGTCCTGGGTTTAAGTGCAGCTCAGTCATTCACCTCACTGTGGCCCTGCTAAGCGAAGCTGCTGCTGAACCTTTGCTCCCTTGTCCTTTAGAAGCTGGAAACAGTGTCTTTGTGGTGATCAAGGAAGGGATAGGAGTAATGCTTTTTGTACCCAGCAGCAGTCATTGTGTCCATGGTGACATGCATTAACTGTCTGTGCTGGTTAAGCAAGGCTTTGAGTACCCTTCCCATTAATTCAGCTTTTACAGCTGTGAGTTTAGAATGGTTATGTTGCTATTCCAAGAGCAGATTTAGAAAGAAATTAGAGACAACAAGAGAGAGACACTTGTGCATCCATCCCTTCCAGCCGTTCATCAACAGAGGAACAGGTAAAGAAAATGTGGTGTACCTATACAGTGGACATTAACAGCACATCCTATGTCGAGTCATAGTAGCTCTCAAACTCACTTTTAATGAAAAAAAAAAAATACTTTGTGAAAATGGAACAGAGCAAATTTTTCTTTTTCTTTTTTTTTTCATTCTAGAATTTAAACCAGAACCCAAGGACTCTTCTGCCAAAATTCTATGGGCTGTACTGCATGCAGTCAGGGGGCATCAACATCCGCATTGTAGTGATGAACAACGTCTTGCCGCGTGCCATGAGGATGCACCTGACCTATGACCTGAAGGGCTCCACCTACAAGCGAAGAGCATCCCGAAAGGAGAGAGAGAAACCCAACCCCACGTTTAAGGACCTGGATTTCCTGCAGGACATGCATGAGGGGCTGTATTTCGACACAGAAACGTACAATGCCCTTATGAAGACACTGCAGAGAGACTGCCGGGTAAGGAAGTGTCTCTGGATTTCCTTTGAAGTAATCTCGATCGTGAGAGCTGCGTGCCCATAGCATAGACATGAGGAAGGCCCACAATGGACGTGGGAAGTCTAGTCTTTCCATGCTGACCCAGGCTCTCCGGATCTCTGAGGAAATGGTGGATGATAAGGGAATGGCCTGGGGTCTGTGAACACGTCTTCGTTGGTTCTTATAATAAGCTCTGTCAGCTTTCTTTGATAAAATGCAATGAGAACTTTTCCTTTTCCTTCCTCCCTTGGGTGGGGAAGGTAGCTGAAAAGGAAATGAAATTTAGATTTAATGCAGAAACCAGCAAGGGAAGCCATATTCAGATCTTGGATGAAATGGGATTTCGACTGAGGAGACACGTTTAGAGAAGATGTACTTAGTGGGATTAACGGAGGGCTCCCTGGAGCCCCGCTGTGAGCTGAGCCTTGACGGACAAACACTGCACATTGGCTGCAACTGCCCTGTCTGAGAGGCAAGGGGAGCGAGGGCGCCAGATCGAGCCCAGTGCTCCGTGGAAGGGTAATTGTCAGAGGTGAGAAGGGGCTGCCCAGCTGTGGTGCACACATCCTATTACATCACTTTATAAATACAGGTGGCCAAAGCCCTGGGGGGAATGGTTTGCATATGGTGAAAGTGAGTAAAAACCCTTCTGGAGAAAAAAATGAAGAGATAATTGTAACTGGAGGCTGAGCTTGCGGTTCCCAGCTGCCCAGTCCCGAGTAATCACACAAATTTAATTAATATTACAGACTGTTTAGCCTATTAGCTCAGGCGATTATTAACTAGCTCTTACAACTTAAATTAACCCATTTTTACTAAACTGTATTTCCATGTGATGTGGCTTGCTGGTAATGCTCTGACATCTTACCCTTTGGTTGCTACATGGCGTCTCCCCAACTCCACTTTCTTTCTCCCTGTATCTGTTTGGATTCCCCCTCCCCCGGCTGTATTCTGCCTGGCTATTGGCCAAATCAGCTTCTTTATTAACCCGTGGTAATAAGACATATTCATATCATACAGAAGGGTCTCCCACATCATATAATCCTGAAAATTTAAGATGATTTAATAAATATACACCCCAGAAATAATCTTGGAATGACTGATCTGGGGGAAATGGATAGACTAGTCAGGCCAGTTAGCCATCTTGAGCATAGCTGGGTTGGGCAGCATGATGGTGCAGGCTGGGGCCTAGGCTTTGCCAAGGCTTCCTAGGTAACCGATGACGCCACTAGTCCATGCTGCCAAAAAATAAGGGCTATGCTATTCAGGCTGTGGCTTTCTTGGCCTCCGCTGGGCCCATACAGATGACATGCATTGTTGTGCGGGAGAGAGGAGCCTTCCCCCCAAGCCTGGCCACACTGCAGGTGAGGAAGGCAGACTGAGCACCCCACTGTGTAGAGCAGAGAGCACCCTCATTCTGCTTTCCTTGCCTCCTGCTGCAGGACGCTTGGTAGCGTGTGACAATAACTCCTTGGGTTCATTTTCTTCCTTAACACAGTTGTATTACTTGTGACGTAGTGATGTTAGACCGGGTGCACACGGTGTGCCGCGTAGCCAGGGTTCACTAGTCACGCCTCCTTCTCCCTCTGAGCACTTGGAATTCAGCACAGCCATGCTGCCATTTTCATTGCCGAAGGAATCCTTAAAAGAAGGTGAGAAAGGCAGGTTTGGTGGTGCATGCTTTTAATCCCACCCTTGGGAAGATGGAAACAGGCAGATCTATGACTCTGAAGGCAGCCCGATCTACACTGAGTTTTCTAGGCCTGTCCACCCTACAGAGTGAGAGTCCTTCTCTTGGGGGGCGGGGGGGGGGGGGAAGAAACTTGTAAACTTGTCCAGGGGTCAGAGAAATAACTCAGCAGTGAAAAGCACCTGGCTGTTCTTCCAAAGGACTCTCAGCCCCAACACAGTGGCTCACAGCCATCTGCAGCTCTAGTTCCAGGGGATCCAACACCCTCTCCTGGCCTCTGTGGGCAACAGGCACATGGGCAGGCAGAATGCTCATACACGTACAGATTTTTTCTAAGTAAAAACAACAACAACAAAAAACACAAACTTGTCCAGTGTTGCTGAACAAGCTGGTGACAAAGCTCACATCCGTCTGGGGGCAAAGTGTGATCTAAACAAAGGGAATTTAAAGTTTGACGCTAGGGGTCTTTTTAAGATTTTTTTAAATTTTGTTTATTTATTGTTTGGTTTGGTTTTTTTTTTTTTTTTTTTTTTTTTTTTTTTTGAGACACAGTTTCTCTGTGTGTACCTCTGGCTGTCCTGGAACTCACTTTGTAGACCAGGCTGGCCTCGAACTCACAGAGATCCGCCTGACTCTGCCTCCCAAGTGCTGGGATTAAAGGAATACACCATTACCACCCAGCTACTTTTTATTGTTTATTCATGCGTGTTTGTGTGCCAGCCATGGGGGATGGAGATGGCTGTGGAGGCTAGAGGAAGGTGATGGATCTCCTGATTCTGGAGTAACAGGCTGATGTGAGCCAGCTTCCATGGGTGCTGAGAAGTGAACTCAGGTCCTTTAGAAGAGGAGAAAGCACTCTTGGCTCCTGAGCCACCTCTCCAACTGCTATGAAGTTTTTACTATTACTATCTTTTAACAAGTCATATGAAAAGCTGTCGGGACCAAGAAAAAAAAAATCCTGTAGAACTCTTCTGCTATCTGAAGGATTTATGCTTTTCTTTTTTATTAAAAAAAAAAAAAGGAAAAAGAAAGAAAACACACACATTTTAATGGAAACCTTTTATCTTGTGTTTTTTTCTGTGGTTTCAGGATGTGGGTGAAAAGTTAACTATCAAATTCCCCAGAGTGTAGTCCAAGCCTCTCCAGTCTTAGATTTGTTTTTTTTTCTCCTCACCCCCTGCCTCTGATTGTGTGTGTGTGTGTGTGTGTGTGTGTGTGTGTGTGTGTGTTTTCTCAGTAATATTGGAAACCTTTTTCTACAGTCTGCTAAGGCCACATGCTTCTGTGCCAAGAGGAGTAAAGGTCAAATATAAATGCCATTGCACAGGATTTGTGGCTAATCCTGAGAGAACAGGTCAAACATGACTTTTCAACAAAAACGAGACCCTAGAGATGTGCCTGCTTATTTTCTACGTTTTTAGCATGTTGTTCTAAAAAATACAGAAGTCCATGTTAAAGAATCGAATTGTATTTGAATTTGTACAAGGCGTAAGTCGTGGAACTTGCTATTCTTGTCGCAAATGCTTTCGTCCCTGTGGTATGGAAACATGCAAATACTGAGCCTGACTCCAGTTTCTGACCTGCCAGGTCATCTGTGATGAGAATCCAGTAGCTGGTCCTGCGGGCAGAGCTGCACTGTGCAGTGCAGGGATTTGGAACCGTGGGTCCTGATGTTTGTCAGGGATTGCTTTGTAGGTCTGATGGGTGATGTCTTAGTTAGGGCTTCTGTTGGTGTGATGAACACCATAGTCAGGAACAACTTAAAGGACTCATTTGGCTTACCTGTCCTATTAAGGAGAGCCATGGCAGGAACCACCTCAAGTCACGAAATGAAGCAGAGGCTATGGAGAAACCCTGCTCACTGGTTTGGTCCCCCTGCTTGACTGTCTTGCTCAGTCTGTTTTCTTATACTACCCAAGACCACCTCGGTGCCCTGGGGTGTCACCATCCATAGTGAACTGGGCCCTCCACATCAATTATTAATCAAGAAAATGCCCAACAGACTTGTTGCAAGCTAGTCTTAAGAAGGCGTCTTCCCAATTAAAATTCCCTCTTCCAAGAAATCTAGGTTTGTATCGCATGACAAGTTAGCATTTTGGTTAGTGTTCACTCTTCAGCTTTAGAGAGATACGGAAGTATATTGATTTTGTTTCCTTTAAAGTTGTTTAGTTTTCATTTTGGGTACAGACTCTTTGTGCCTTCCCCTCTCTGCATCCCCTCTACTCTTCAGAACTGAACTTTAGTGTGACTGATGGAGTATTGGGCTCTAGGGTGGCTGTGGGGTCACTCACGGGCTGGCACTGGTACCTAGCGTCTGGGGATCTCTTCTGTTCAAAACCCTACTGTCTGTGGGAGGCTCCAAAAACAAACCAACCATAGACCATTTTTATGGCAATGCTCCAGTGGGAGGAAGGTGAACCAGGCTCATTGTGGGACATGTCCTCGTTGCTGAACATGGGTGAGTGACCTTCACGTTTGAACTATTGCCAAAAAATACGAGAGATGCGGTGATGATAGTGTATTATAGGGTCAGAGTAGGTGATGACTTAGCTTGATATTGAAGGGTGAGAGGAATTCTGGGTAGGCAAAGCAGTAAAAACGTTAATTTCTAAGAAGAAAAAAGCAATATATATTGGATATGAAAAAGCATGGCACATTCCAGGAACTATGGTTGTTTGTCTTTGCTGCAGCTAATAATTAGGGAAGGCATGTGAGGTAAGAGAGAAGTGCATCCAAATATTTGTCAAAACCCTTTTTCAGAGTTGTGCGGGTCCTCTTGAGGACTCAAATAACAAATCCACCAGACCTCTAGGACTCCTGTGCACTGCTGATGGAAATGTAAAATAGTCCAGACACTATGGAAATCAGTATAGAGTTTCCTCAAAAACTCAAACTAGAATACCATATAATCCAGCTATGCTACCCTTGAATATAGTACCCAAAGAGACCTGTCAACACACCACAGAAACGCTTGCCCATTCTTGTCTATGGCAGCACAACTCATAGTAGCCAAGGTGTGTAATCAGCCTGGGTGTCCATCAGCAGGTGAATGGATAAAGAAAATGTGGTCTGTGTACACAGTGGGGTTTTGTTCAGTCCTAAAGAATGAAATTAGGTCATCTGCAGGGAGACAGATGAAACTGTCTATCATCCTGTTAGGCAGAGTAAGTCTGAGTCAGAAAGACAGGGTTGCCTATTTCTCTTGTGTGTGCAGTCTAGAATAGTACATGCATGCATGGCATGGAATAGAAGTGGGGCTTATTTGAGGAAACAGAAAGGAATCAGCAAGAGGAGGAAGAGGAAGCAGGAGAGGATGGACATGGTTGTAATGTGTGATACGACTGAATGAAAACATCATTATTAACTCTATCCCTGTGTACAATGAACTAAAAATAGACAGATACAAAATAAAAGCCCCTGCTTCTTTGTGGCTTTCTGGACAGGCATGGCGACCCTGCTTGTTGTAGTCCCCAGCTTTCTGCCCACCTTCCATCCTTTCTTTCACATTTTACCATAACATCTCAGACTAGGAGATTCCATTTCCCTTAGCCTAAGCGCTGTTGGGAGATCCTCGTGTGACTCATTGAGCCAGCTTGGCCTGTGATTGTCCCCTGTTCCCTGTGGATTGCTTCCCTGCTTCCAGTCCAGTGCTCTGTCTGGACTCTTCTCTTGGATTGGACTACTCACTGCACAGCAAGCCCTCTAGCAAAAAAAGCTCCGTCTCTCTGTCTGACTTGCCCAGTGATACATAAGCCCTTGGGTGTCAACCTTCCCTTTGCAATGGCCAATCCCTCATCAGCTTCATCCCGTGGTTCATGGACCTCTTGAAACTCTTCCTGAAAACTAATCATATAATTCAAACCTGCTGCATCTGCTTCTCACACATGATCCAAATGTGAGCCTTTTCCAAATGTGAGCCTCTAGGTCCCAGAACCTCCCTGTCCCCACATTGCTACTCCTTACTGGCTGTGCATGGGGGAAATTGGATATGTAAATAACCGGTCCCCTTTTTTGAAGCATTTTCTGTGCATCGGACTCTGTCCATGCACCGTGATGGCTCTCCACTTCTATCAGTGAAGTGGTTTCTGGGCAAGAGTGATGAAGGCGACAGGTACATCATAGCTCACTTGCTGTCCCAACCAGAAAGTAGGACCCAATCTCCTCAGGCTTTGAGCATGATAGAAAAACCAAGATGGGCATCCATGTAAAAACTACTCTTCTGTGTACTGTTATCTTCCCCAAGCCTGCACCTCTTCCTGGCTTTGCTGGTCCAGACAACATGGCCATGCATCAGGTAGCTAGCTGTGCAAATCACTGCCCTGCCTCTCGATGCCTTTGCTTTTGTCCTCTCCCACTTTCTCCACACACAGTAAACTGCCATGTCTCATTCAGTCTGCCTCCTGAGTACCACATGAAGCCACCGAACTGCTCCTGCCGTAGTGGAAACTCCGGCTGTTCATCTGGACCTTCGATAGCCTCCTCACTCATTCTCAGTGTCGTTAGCTTCCAACTCCTGCCCCCCTAGTGCCCTCCCTTACTCTGCCAGGCCATGTTTTCCTACCTTCTTTTTTCTCACCTTCCCTTACCCATCTGAGGATCCTGGGATATCACTTCATCTGAGATCACCACGCTGTGCTTCCTCCTCCTCCCAGCCTTACCTCTTTCATGGGATTTAAGGCCGCTATTTCTCATGAGTGGATTCTTGATCAAGCCCCAGCCTTTGTCTCTGGCTCAGTGGGTGATTAGCAAAATGGCTCTTGGAAAACTGTATTTGAACAAAAGAATAATAAAGAGGATATCTATCGAAGCACGAAGAGAGGAAGGCACGGGTGCCGCTCCAAGAAATGCCTTTTATGACTTCCGTGTCTCCAGCTACTCTTCCAGTCCCTTTGAAGGGAGCATCCAGTTTTGCTGAAATGCATGCCAAAAATGGCATTGAGAACTCGATAAAGCTGCTGATTTCCACCTTGAATCACTGGGATTAGAGCTGCACTGGATGTGCTTACAGAAGTGTATCCACAGTTCCGTGACTTTTCCCAGGAAGTCATGTTGGAATGATGGTCAGACCTTTATTTAACATTGACCCCTACCTCCCTTAGGTATGGCTCTTCTCTGTCCCCGGGAGAGGTTTCCAAGCCTCTTAATTGTAACATAAAAACTCTCTGGTAAACAATCTTTTTTCTTTCCTCGGGCAGATGGTTATCTACTTCAAAATTAAAATGGACCCAAAGTAGACTGGCATGATCAATAAACAGATTCATATCTGAATTTTACATCTAAATGACAGAGCGCCCTCGGGGTTATATTTGACACAATGAAGAATTGTGCTGGATTATTTAAAGTGTATGTGGGGTGGGGGTGAAGAGGTGAACTACTTCAGAATGGGTGTTGCTTACGGGCCCTGGAGCTGTTTATGTTTGTCAGTGAACAGGCTTGCTTATAGTGTAAGACTTATATGTGTATCAGTTGCTGGGCGTTTGAGTTTAGGGTTGAATGAGAAGGGGGCAAGATACAAGGCACTGGCTGGGAAATCTGCACAGGCCGCAGTGGGAGAGGCTCAGTCTTGCCCTTCCTGCCTCTGTTGGTGGACATACAGACTAAACTGCAGGTGTCAGGGCCTGCAGGAATGGCTCGGTGGTTAAAGTACTCACTGTGCAAATGAGAAAGCCGGAGTTAAATCCCCAAAAGTCAGACTCGAGATGCCTCAGAGGCCAGTGTTCCTTCCTGAGCCCTCTCTGCAGCCACATCACTCTGCTCCCTGCTGTACCCAGAGCATAGCACGAAAATAAAGTGATTGCAGTTAAGATTTTGTAATTGAAATTTTGTGCATGCATTTTAGAAGAACAATTATGAATTGTTTTGTACTTGAGTTTAATTTACTGGGATTATTTTTTTCTCTGATGTAATTTATGTATGAAAAAAATCTAGATACCCATGTCATTTAATAAATTTGACAAATTATTCTATCTTGCAATATTTTGGGAGTACTCTGGGGAAAGTGAAGTGATGGGCAAAGTCTATTACTGGGAACTTGTGTTTATAACCTAAATATTTCCTAATCCTTCACGTGGGAGTCACGTTAGAGACAGTCTGGATAATTAATGGCCTAAATGAACCATTCCACATTTATTATCATTCCTTGTTAAGCACCAAAGTTATTAATTTTTCAGTAGTGTGGAATCGATTTTCTCTTTTCCCACAAATCACTGTTATCATAAATATTAATAGGCCCTGAGAATTTAATGAAACCGGCTTCTACTGGAACATCTTGATGAGCACAGTGAGCTGTTCCAGTGTGTGGCAAGCTCTTGATTTACGAACTGGGTGCTTACACGCTTGGGCGTTTCTCAGTGGGTTGCAATATGCCTTTTTTATGTTAATTTGGCTTTATGATTCGCGCTTACCCTCTAGGTATACTTCCTATTAATTCCTTGCGTGTAATTTAGACAGATTTGAAGGTGGGTTAATTTTGTTTGGGTTTTTGTTGTTGTTTTCAGTGTTTATTTGTTTGGGGCTTGGGGCATAGTTTCTTTCGGTATACCACAGGATAGTATCATGGTCCTCCTTCCTCAGCCTGGAATGCTGATATTATAGTCATGCATTGCGACACCTGTTTTTATTTTTCAGAGATAACCTGGAAAATAAAGGACAAATGAATTCTTTTTCCATATAGATCTTTACAAGCACTGTAATTCCGTATGATAGTTAATTTGCTCCACTATTTTAAATTACATTGGGGTTTTGCTATCTACAGTATTAGTTACTCTCGTGGTATAAAATGTAAGAATAAATCAAATTTGGAGTAGCTGGACAAATAAATGAATAAAACTAACACCAAATAAAAGACAGTTTGAGCTGGCAAGAATCCCTTGAGTCTGTGGGAAACAGCGACATGGTATCTTCCACACTCTCCAGTCTGAGCTAGAGGGAGCTGTAGACACCTAGCCAAACCAGGCTCCTAGTGAGAACAACATCAAACAAACAATGTGTATTTGCAAGGACTCTAAATGTTTCCACCTGTAAACATTTTTTTTAATGGAGTCACTTTCAACAGTTGGGGATAGTCCTATACAGATCATATACACCCTTCACCCTGTGTCCCCAATGGTAGCATTTTGACATTAGCACAGTATCACTGCCAGGAAACAGACTCGAATGTGATCTCCTGGTATGTTTTAAGACTTCTTAATTTTTCCAGTTTTGTGTGTGTGTATATGTAAGTAGATTTGCATATTCACCCACCAGGGTCAAGTATAGAACAGCTCCTTCTCAAAGGTCCCTCGGGCTGCTTTTCCCTAGCCTCAGCCACCTCCCTCCTTCCCGAAGGTCCCTCGGGCTGCCCTTCCCTAGCCTCAGCCACCTCACTCCTTCCCAAAGGTACCTCAGGCTGCCCTTTCCTAGCCTCAGCCACCTCCCACCTTCCCGAAGGTACCTTAGGCTGCCCTTTCCTAGCCTCAGCCACCTCCCTCCTTCCCGAAGGTACCTCAGGCTGCCCTTTCCTAGCCTCAGCCACCTCCCTCTTTCACAGTCATTCCCCAATCTCAAGCAACCGTGAATGCTTTTCATGTTTATAATTTGGCATTTCAAGAATATTGTATAGAGATGAGTGTAGGGATGCACACCTGTAGTCCCAATGCTGGGAAGGTAGAGGCAGAAAGGGAATCACGAGTTCAAGGCCAGCCTGGGCTACATAAAACGAAAACCACCAAAAAAAAGCTATAGACAGTATGAAACTGTGCAGGCTGGTTTCTCAGTCACTGTAACGCCCGTCAGATCATTCACGTCAGATACTATATTGATAGTTTGCTCATTTTTTTTTTTTTACTGCTGAGTGGTATTTTGTGATATGAATATACTAGTTTAATATTAACCTGCTAAAGAATGTGGGCATGTGGGCATAAGGAGAGGTTAGTTTTTTGATGGTTCAAGGAAGCTACCGTGAAAACTTTTGCCCCAATTTTTACCCGGCGTAAGTCTTCATTCCTCTGGGACAAGTGCTTGCGTGCTGTTACTGTATTTTGTGACAAGTACATATTTGCATTTCTAGAAGCTGACGCCCCCTTTTCCAGCCTTGCTGCCTAGTCTCCCCTCCCACAAGCCGGTGTGAATGATCCGGGTTCTCCCTGTCCCCGGCAGTGCTTACCAATGGCATCTCCTTGTTTAGTTTTGGTCTCTCTATCCACATGTATTGAAGTCTCTTGTTGAAACGTCACCTGAGTATGTACTCCAGGAAAGCCAAGGCTGCGGCCAGTGGTGAAGCAGTTCAAGGGTATTGGCAAGAGAGCGGAAAGGGGAAATGAAAACAATATACAGTCCAGGCCGGCACTGATAACAGGCCTGTGGGTGCTGTGGGTGCTGACGGTTCTGGGATTTCAGGTGTGTGTTTCTCATAATAGCCATGTCCATGAGGCTAAAGTCTCACAGGGCTTCATCCAAAGCCGTTCTGTAGTCATCATCATTATGTCTACATTATACAGTGATTATTGCTCTGATTTTAATGTCTGCACTAGACTCTTAATTTCTCTAAGAACAGAAGCCAAGTGGCTTTAGTTCCGCATCCACCGCCTGCTGGACAGCTCATTCAGTGTCACCCTCTGAAGAAGCCTAGGACAGACATAAGGACAGCAAGTTTTGGACCTAGTGGGTCTAACCTAATCATTAAGGTAATAGAAGCAGATTTTAGAAAAAGCCGACTCATGACGTGTCCTGAAAGGGAGCCAGAGTCAGCTGTGTCTCCTTTACCTGTCCGTTGGCTGTTGTATTATGCGACATGACTAAACTGCTTTGCTCACTTGGCCAGTATGCACAGATGTGCGGCTGTGTTGACTTCTCCTTCTCCTCCGTCATTGCTTTAGATGATGACTAACTCTCCCATGTAAGATTCTACACATTGCAGTTGTTCGTGAGCCTTGGGAAGGGGCTGATGTTTGTCCCCGTGCTTGCCAGTTGCTGCAAGTTAGTTGCCGAGTGTACGGCTGATGGGAAAGAGTCCCCTGCTGACAGTAACAGAAGGGACAGATGGCCAGTGTGGGATGATGACAGGGTAGCTGTGGAAAAAAAAAAGTATTCTTCTGTGTTGCTCATTCCCGACTTTCTACCAAGCAAAAGATACCTCAGTGTAAGCCAGACGCATAGTTCTTAGTATTCTGCAAAAGTTAGGAAGAAAAGAGATTCTATCTTCAATATAACATAGATGCCAAAATAGCTTAAACCACTTAAAATACATAATATCTACTATGAATTCATCAAATATATATACAACACATGATTCATGTATCTTAAAGGCATGTTTCCTGGGCTCAGCTCATCCATAGATTGCCTCAATTAACACTGATGGTGGACTTGCTTTGACTCGGGCAGTGCTCGCTCTTAGAGGCAGATTTTCCCTGTCCTTACTATGCCCCTAGGAAATGAGTGGCTTGGGCTCTCTCTTGACACAGGATTAAGCTTTCTGGGTCTGCTGAACTTACCAGTGCCTCATACCCAGGTCCCTCTGAGCCCAAACCCATGGTCCTCCACCATCTCCCTTAACCTATAGAAAGACACTGAAGTTAAAACCGTACATCATAACCTAACTGGTTATCAAAGGACAGTTGTCTGATCCTCAGGTTCTGACGATGAGGTGCTGGGGTAGGTTCTGGAGGACGCTGGAAAAGCCTTTGCCAAAGTAGACAGTTTGGAGCAAGAGAGTTGGATTTTTGAACCCTACTTCCAGGAGGTAGGAGGGGCATGAGGGGGTATGGTAAGTGATGGCTCACGGAGAAAATCAGTAGCCCAAACATTTCGTTCTTAAAGCTTAATGAAAAACCTAATGAAGCCTGTTGCCTCCTGCCAACTCTTGCAGCAGGTGTGATTAGGACATCCCATGAACATTAACACAAGACCTCTTTCTGAGATATGAGACGGTTCCAAGGGAACAAACAGCTGGGGACTAAATCCATGACAGCGAATTCTGTGTGAGCAGCTGCTGAAAATTCTCATTGGTTACAGGAACTGCAGGGTTGTCATAGCACGAACTGTTATAGCCCTCCCTCCCATTCAAATGGAAACAAAAAAAAAAGTCTACAGGCAGAGATTAGGGAACCCTGCCAGGCCTGAGAGATAACTTCCTTGACTTAAACTTTGACGATCTGAAGTAGGTCCTGATTTCTAGAGTGGTTGTGGCCGCCGTCGTCTTCATCGTCTGTGAAGCTACTTGTGATTTTAAATAGCATGTCACACCGAAATTTTTTTTTTTTTTTTTTTTTGGTTTTTCGAGACAGAGTTTCTCTGTGGCTTTGGAGCCTGTCGTGGAACTAGCTCTGTAGACCAGGCTGGTCTCGAACTCACAGAGATCCGCCTGCCTCTGCCTCCCGAGTGCTAGGATTAAAGGCATGCGCCACCACCGCAGGCTTCACACCGAAATTGACGTGGGACTGAGGCATGTTCAAGGTCAACCTGGACCGTGGAGACTTTGTTTCAAAACAACCACGTATATGAATGATATGTGTGTGTTACTGCACACATAAATACGCATGTTCGCATGTTAAATCTCGAGTGGTAGATGATTGTTTCAAAAGCATAGAACATAATCCTGTCACTTCAGGTTTTATAAGTCAAAGGGAAACCAAAAAGTTGCCTTTGTGCTGGTCAGCACGCCATCGTCCAGAGTTCTGACCGAGTGTGGTGCCACAGCCTAGAACTAGACTAAGGATTTAATATTTAATCCATTCTGATTTACTAGCTAACATTCTATGTCTGTATTTTCTCTTTATTAGATTAGCAAAGAACACTCTGAGCTTTATTGAGGAAATTAAGTTAAATGAAAAAGACAGCATTCAGCCTAACTGGACTTGCACGTACACGCAATCTAGCGCTATACTCTGAGGGGCTGCCTTAGCAAGCAGTAGCAGGCCCCTGGATCCATTTCTCTTCAGATCAGTTCATTCCAGGGATGGCTATTTGCATAAAATCTCCAGGATACCATTTTTAATTGACTTATCTTATTGGATTACTACAAATATTTTGTACCAGTTATTAACCCTTAATTTCGTGACTATATATAGACCAGCTAGAGAAATTACCCAGGGACCTTGATGAATCTTCCCCATCAGCTCCATATTTTGGTGTGTGTGTTTGGACAAAGAATGGCCAGTTGAGAGGAGAAGAGAGCCCAAGCCAGCCTTCTGCTTGGCCCGCCGTGGTTTCGGTCCCCTATTTCTGATCTGTGTTTTCATAGGTCCCCTCATTCCCCCTTCAGTTGCTGAGGCAGGGGCAAACTATCCAGCCAAAGATCAAAATGCATTTTTCTAAGCATCTCAAGGAAGAACGTGAAACTTTATTTTTGAAAAGTTCTAACGTACATAAAAGCAGGCAGAATGCTACAATTAATCTACAAATACATATAAGTATGTGTATATACTTATACATATAGGTATATGCATATATGTCCCGTGTTCATTTTCAACTCACGGCCAGTCTTGCTCACTCTTTCTCTATATACAGTTGGAAGCACATTCCACTCATCATATCCTTTATTGATACATATATTTCAGTATAACTCTCCTAATGTTAAGGACCCCTTTTTAAATGAAAGAAAACAAGGTCATGAATTTGAGAGTGCAGGGGAGAGAGACATGGAAGGGATTTGGTGACAGGAAGGGAAGGAGACATGGGGTAATTATATTTTAATTTTAAAAAATAAAATACCCAAGGCATTATATCCTACATTTAAATTCATATCAAATTTTAAATACTATATTAAAGCAATACTTGTATCCATCAAATAGGCAGTATCCCAATTTCTAATCCTTTTTAATTTTATGTATTACACAGCTCAGCCTCCATTTTAGAGCCAGTCCCGAATGCTCTTGAGTGATTAAAGAGTCCATTTGTAACCCAGCCTATGACAGGCTTCCCAAAGAGCAACGGAAGGGGCTTCCCAGCCTTGTCTACATCAAAACAGCCTCCCTTTTATCTGCCATTTAGTTGCGTGCACACTAAACAGTAAACGACAGTGTTTGCAAATATCGTCTTAGTTTTCCCTTTGAACAGAGTACAGAATGCCCGTAATGTAAGTAGCTTGGAAAACACAGGGAACTTTTATGTTCGTTTTTCTGACAACACAGCACACAGTCAGAGTAAATGTTTTCAGTGCTGAGGTTCTTGCACAGGCCTCATAATCGGGAATGTAGTGTCAGAGATGCTTTGTGGCTGAACCTTCTTTTTTTTATTTGCATGGAGATATGGACCGATATAACCAATGTGCATTCCTTCCACCTCAGGAAGCACAGAATAGAACAAGCCTTCGGTGAGCACAGCATCTTCATTCTGATACGAAAACTGCAGACAAAACCTGGGCTCGATCATTGTAGCACAGAGGGAATGTTTGTTCCCAACCGTTTGTAATATAGCTTTCATGGAATATGAGTTAGGATGTAAAAAAAAAATCCCCCCTGAGTTGAAAAACTAAAAAGTCTGTAGAAGGAGCAGCATGAGCAAAAACATCAGGGGCTTACATCTTCCTGGCACCCTTAAGAGTAACTTAGAAATTTAAGTAGCTGGGAGGTGAATCTAAGCTGGTGTCAAACAAGAAGACGTGGACTGCAGCCATGAGAGCAAATGCCTTTGATGTGAAATTGAGATCTCGCCACAAGCAATGGCAGGTCAGGAGGCTTTGAGCCGGGGTGTGATGTCACCTAATCTTGCAAAGGGGTCACTGAACCATCCGAAGGGGAAGCTGGAATGGAACGATTAGAGAAGAGGAATGTTTTGATAACACCAGCTGCAGGCCTGGGCAGCTAATGAAAGGAAAGGGCTCCTTGGAGTCTAAAATTTACATTGTAGTGATTTCAAATAAAAGAGGGAAGTCAGGGGCAAGAATTGCTTTGGGACAAAACAGGAGTTTAGGTTACAATATAAAGTGTTTAGAAGAAGCTTTAAAAACACCCAGAGGCCACTGGGAATATACAAGCTATAGTTTAGGAAGGAGAACGAGCCAAAGGTAACAATTCAGGAATTTCCTACAGGAAGGTGGCGGCTAAACGCGACCTCTGATGGCACACACACATAATCTAGGGGCTGACTTAGCAAAGTCGTCTTCGTCTTGCATGCCCACTGCTCTGCTGCCTCAACCTCTTTCAGTTATCATGGTCTCTTAGCAAGGCAGTGGATGGACATACTTCCCGGAATTTCTAGTGTGTGTTCCGACTGTAGTTCTGACTTTAAATGGTTCTTCAGAGAGAAGGGACCATCCCACTTTAAAGCTTCTCCACATCCTAACCTGACTCCAGTCTTTCTGTAACTCTGAGAACTATTCCTGCCTCTCTCTCTCAGTGAAGGAGTCAAGTCCTGCCCAAGCTAGATGGAAGGGCACCTGGGATATGGTAGCTTGTGTTTTGAATTGCAGATGTGCTATACAGAACCCAGCAGTCACAGTGACATCACACAGACTTTTTGGAAATACATGCACCTGCATGCATGGGGCTGTAGTTACTGCTCTCTCTTAAAGTTCATGAGCGTTATATTTCTGGCAGGAAACAACTGGGAAGATATGAGTATAAATGTTTGGTCTGTAATTGATGCAAATTCCCCAAAACATAACTAAAAACCCACAGATTCTAAAGAAATCTGGACTCCCCCTGAAAGCCACACCCATGAACAGGCTGGAATGCTACTGTATTTTGTTGGACTTTTTAATGAATTTTTTTGTTTTCGGAATTGGAACCCCATAGGTGTTTGCTTTTGTGAGTGATACATGTGTTTTCTCAAACTAGCACAAGGAATGGTTCACGATAATGAATCTAGAGAGCAGTTAAGTGAGTGGTTACTTTATGTGAGGAAATTTCCTAAGCATTCATCAGGATTAGCATATTTAATTTCCACAAGTACCGTATGTAACAGGCAATATTATTCTAACAGTTTTACACATAAGGATACCCACCTGGGGTCACGGGGCTTATGCTCTCTAACCCCAGCTCCTTATCCACCAGTGTCTCTCAGAAAGGAAGCCCCAGGGCTGATGAATGTGCAGGAAATGCATCCTCTGCCCATGGGCTGTCTGGGTGGGGACTGTTCCCAAGCCATCGTTTCTATATGATGGAGTAGGACTGGGGCTCTCCCTCCTTGTTTCTGCGTGAAGGACGTCCAGCTTCCCTTAGTATTTCTTTTCAGAGGCTGAGCCAGTGGCACCCTGACACGAAGCAGGCTTCTTTTCCGTGGTGTCCTCTGCTTGGTGGAAGGGCAAGGCTGCAGTGGCATGCCTCTGTGGAGAACTGACTGATGGGTTTGATTCTTGAGCCCTGAGCCTGTGGTCCTCAGCATCACCCATCTCTCCAAACTTCCTCCTCCCTTTCTGATGTGACTCCTACTTCAGTTAGTTGGGGTGGGGGCTGCTGGTTTTCCGTGGCCATAAGGGCATACACAGATCTCTGGAGACATAATTTCATCATCCCAGGCCTCTCAAATGATATGCTTCTACTCACAATTGTTGTCTGTCTCCACTCTAAAAATATAACTAGCTTATCAAAAGTTGAAGAGTCACCAGGCTCTGTTTCATGCCTAATGCTATTTTTAAAAACAGTTGAAGGATGAATTCTCTGGAATAACTGAAACTTGTTCACAGCCCATTATATGTTCATCATTAATGGCAATGATGACTGAGACCCCAGGGACCAGCATATTTCAGAGACTATGCATTGTCTGACTTCATGAAGCCCTTCTCACCTAGCCTCCCTGAAATATTCTTGTATACATCCACAAGTATTCTCTCTCCCATCCAACCCCCTCTCAAATAGCAAAATATCTGCTCTAAAAATGCTTAGGCACAAGGAAAATGAGGCGCATGAAGAATTCTGGGATTTTGATCCTACATCGGCCAAGGATCAATTCTGATTATGAGTGTGAAAGCCAGAGTCTCCTCATGAATCTGTCACTAATATGCTGTCTGTGACTGAACGGGTTTTCACTTGCTGAGCAGCTATTGGTGGGAAGTGGCAGGGAATACAACCATCTATGGTCTGGAGAACTCTCTCACACCTAGTAGGAAAGGAGAATATTCATACAGGGAAAGATCTGACTTGAGGGCATGCCTCCTGAACAGGCTCTTCCTGTCTAAGGCTGGTCTGGGTGTGCAAGTAAGTCCCCCTGCACTCTAAAGACAGTCTGAGGGACGGTTGCCGAGACCTTGTGTCCGATCCTTTTCCCTCACAGCACTGCTTTCTCCTTTGTTGGCTACACTGAACCATTTTTGATTCCTTCCCCTCCCCACGGTCTATAGGGTAGACAAGCATTCAGTCCTCTCGTTGTTGAGATCACATATATATTATTAAATTAAAAAGACCCGCTCTGGGGAAATGATTGACAACTTTGAGAGCTAGGCTTTGAGAAAAGGTCCTCGCTAAACTCGAGATTCAGATGTGGAGAATGGAACCCAAGCAAAAGCTGAGTTCCTGCTGGGGCTGATGCACTTGGGACGCTGGGCTGTGGTTTCTCGGTTCCTGGGCTCAGGAAGAATGTGATTGCCAGAGTCTGCCTCCTGGATCTGTCCCTGATGTGCTGTCTGGAACCAAGCAGGTTCTTTTATCTCCATGGTTTTCATCTGTGTACCAGAGACAGCAGTAATACCGGCTCACAGTGTTGTTACCACGGCTGAATCCAAGGGCGGTTCTTGTTTGTGGAATTCAATCAATAAATGCTGTAAGTGAATCCATTGTGGAAGGGAGAGGTGCTTCCTTTAGATTTGCATAAAAATTTTATTTTCCCACCACCACGGCAGTCCTTTCTGCCAGTAGCCTAATAATAACTAGGAGGATTCTGGTTTTGATGTTTTGCCTGTCGGCCTCTCAAGTGCAGGTCTGGCGTGTCTCCTGACACCAAGCTCAGGAACTCACAGGCTCTTTGTGTTGACGGACCCCCTGGGTCTTTTCCTTCCTCAGGTGCTGGAAAGCTTCAAGATCATGGACTACAGCCTTTTGCTGGGCATCCACATCTTGGACCATTCCCTTAAAGACAAAGAAGAGGAGCCCTTACAAAATGTGCCCGACGCAAAGCGGCCGGGGGTACAGAAAGTCCTCTACTCCACGGCCATGGAATCCATCCAGGGTCCAGGCAAGCCTGCAGATGGGATCATTGCGGAGAATCCAGACACGTAAGTGCATCCACGCCTCCGTCCTGGTTTTGGATACCCCAGTCACTGAATAGGTACACGCAATCACCTCCCCCAGGGATGGTACCCTGGAAATAGATTCCTGGCTGGCAGCAAATGGCTTAAACCAACTTTATTTCTCTTCATCTCTAGACAGCTAGACGAGGGTCAGTTTCTCGAGTTTGTATTTTTTTTAAACAATGGCTGAAAATGTTTTCCCCTCACTCACTACACATTCAAAACATCTACCAGAAGAGGGAAGGATGAACTCTGGATTTGAATAAACATGAGTACATGTTTATTCCTGTTCATTTATTTACTTACATAAACACATGGTACGAAGGATGCTGGCACTTCAGAGCTTGTGATCTATATAAGGAGGTTCTGTTGGTCTCACCCCTGGCAGATGTCTCTCTCCTGGGCCAGATGTGTTAGTAACCGCGGGCTTCATTTGCATATGTAAAGTGCACACTCAACAGTAGAAAGCAACCATGGAAGGCTGTTGAAAAGGTTGACTCATCGTGCGAACTTGCTGAGCAGGGAGACAGAGGAAGTCATTTCCCAAGGCCTTGATGTCCTGCTTTCGAGGATTCTCAGGCAAAGACTAAGCCGGGTGCACACTTGTCTCTCGTCAAGGACACTAACACGCGGTCAGCCTTGGTTCAAATCCTTGCTGGCAATTCTCTCTAAATAGCCGGTAATCCACTGAAGCAGTGAGTCTGTATCCACCTTGGGAAATGCCACACGGCTGTCAATCATATTGCCACCGCTGTGAGAAAGGATTCCACATTAACAAAAGGAATGCTGAAGTTACAAAACCGCTCAATCCAATAATCTCTTTGGATTAATCCATATGTCCATCCATACATACACCCACCCTGCACAAACGTATCTGAGGAGTTAGTTGCACAAATTTTCTTGTATGTCTTCTTCTATTTTGGGGGTGGGGGGTGGGGAATGGTGATTGGNTTTTTTTTTTTTTTTTTTTTTTTTTTTTTTTTTTTTTTTTGAGACAGGAGCTCTCTATTATGTGGCTCTGGCTATCTGGGAACTCACTGTCTAGACCAGGCTGGCCTTGAACATACAGATCCATTTGCCTTTGTCTTCTGAGTGCTGGGACTAATGGTGTGCTCTACCACAACAGGCCTCTATGTATTTTTCAGTCTCACAAAAAACATAAAATTCTTTAGTTCAGAAAGTAATATTATTTTAATGTAGGCTGACCTTGGCCTTTCTACGGAAACAAGAATGGCTTTGAATTCCTAATTCTCCTGCCTCTACTTCTTGTGTCTGCCACCATGCTTGGGATTTTCTGCAGCTCTGGTGATCAACCCCAAGGCTTCAGGCATACTTGGCAGGCACTACCCCACGATGCTGGCTAGTATTGCCTTCTTAAAAAAGGGATCTCTTGTGCTGCTCTAAAAATCCTCCTTCACTCATAATTTTTAAAAAGAAGAGGTTTTGTAATTAGATTCCTCCCATCCGACTGCTCAGACTTGACAGCTATGAAGTTATTATCCTTCAAGCTGATGAAAACTTATGGCAATAAGGGAAGCGGTAGTCTAGAATTCTTAATGTTTTCAGTGTATAATTCGTAATGAATTTTAGCTTTCTGTACTCATAAAATCTTTTCCCCTTTGCTCTGTCCACAGAATGGGAGGCATTCCAGCTAAAAGCCATAAGGGAGAAAAGCTGCTTTTATTCATGGGCATTATTGATATTCTCCAATCATATAGGTGAGATATTTGGGCAAGTGGTCTTCCATTATTTTAAAAGTAATCAAACTTTTTTTTTTCTGAAAATTCATGAAGTGAAAGTGGTTTTGCATTCTCAGTGGTATTTTCCCCATCTGTTTATTTTTTTAGGTTGATGAAGAAGTTAGAACATTCCTGGAAAGCTCTTGTTTATGATGGGGTGAGTGACCTTTGCCTTCTTAAATGGTGGACACTTCTAGCCAACTGTAGCTGTCACTAGACTCGGAGGAAAGCAGAGGTCTTTGCGTGCTCAGAATCTTAGGTGGGAAGAGTGGTTCTAGTCTCAGAACAAGACCACGTAAACTTGAATAGCTGTTCAAATAAATGCCTTCTAGTCCAACAGCCAGGTACAGCCCCGGAAAATAAAACCGTGGTTGTTCCTATTGGGGTGCAAAGGTCCCCTTTGTGACATGATGAGTTAAGGTGGAGGGGGCTTTTTCAAAGGCTCTGGAAGATTGGGGTCCTTAAAATGAAGTTTCTCTGTGTTCATCTGGTAGAAACTTATATTCAAAATAGAGCATCTACCAGATGAACATAGAGAATCAGCTCCTTCATCCAGGCTGTTGTCTAGGAAAATGACCTGTCACTCCTAAGGATTCCTGCAGAACATGAGAGGAGCCTGGCCGTTCAGTTCAATCTGTTTCTGTTCTTTACGATGTGACTGAGATCTCTGCCCTTCTTAACCACCCCTTGTGGAGTTGCAGGTGCCTTAGCTATAAACACGGATACCTCATATAAATAGTGTGTTCATTTCAAGTGACCCCCTTCATTCCATATGGTCCCTGGATTGCCAGTTGTCTGTTAGAAAGAAATATATATATATATAAGTCCCTGTAAGCCCTGGTGGTGTTGTGACAGGACAAACAATTATTGTTCATGGAGCAGTCGTTTGGCTGCCTCACTGTCCCTTCATGCTCCATTTTATCCTGAGCACATAGACTCTCTGCTCCTTCTAATTGTTGGCCGTGTTTGACTTCAGACCTTAACTGACAGCCATTCTGCCAACTCGAGATGAACTCTAAGAGACAAACCTGTCGTCTTTTTCTTTTTTTCAGGACACTGTTTCCGTTCACAGACCAAGTTTTTATGCAGATAGATTTTTAAAGTTTATGAATTCCAGAGTTTTCAAGAAAATTCAAGGTAAGAGTCTTAAGAAAGTTTCTTGGTTTGTAGCACTTGTTACTGACGTCACCCTATCTGTGTGGAAAATTTTTGTTGGAAGAGTTGGGTGTTTTTACTGCAGTGGTAATAATGACTAATTGTGATTAAATACCACTATTTAATGATGCCATAATGATTAACCCATTTTATGTCAAGAAAAAGTGCAGGCTGGGGTGTGGGAGATGCTCGACCAGTAAAGTAAGAGCAGGAGGATCCAAATTCAGACCTTTAGCACCGTGTACAGAGCAGAACACAGAGCCAGGGGTGGTGGTGCAAGCCTTTAATCCCAGCACTCAGGAGGCAGAGGCAGGCGGATCTCTGTGAATTCGAGGCCAGCCTGGTCTGCAGAGCGAGTAGGACAGCCAGGGCTACACAGAGAAAGCCTGTCTAGAAAAACAAAACAGAAATCAAAAAAGCAGAACAAAGAATAATTTGTGCTGCAGTGAGGTATAAACAGGTAAATGGTTAGCGCTTCTTGGCCAATCCATAAGCTCCATGTTCAATGGGGGACCCTTTCTCAATAAATAAATTAAAAATAAATAAATAAACAAGCAAATAAATAAGGTGGAGGATGATTGAAGAAGACAATCAACATCAACCTTTTGGCCTCCACATGTGTACACACACGCACACACACACACATACACACATACATATGCGCGTGCATGCATGCCCACACACGTACACTATGTACAGTTAGTTGTTGGAACATAGATTTATTTATATGTAGCCATTGGCGCCAATAGTTCAAAGAAGAAATCAAATAGGAAGAAGTTAGAGACAAATGAAAGCACACACACACCATCAGGCACAGTGACAAATATCTATAATCCCATCACTTGAGACCTTGAGATGCTGAGACAGGAGGACCAGGAGTCCCCAGGCCAGTCTGGGGACTACAGTGAGACCCTCTCTCAAAAAAAAAAAAAAAAAAAAAAAAAAGACAGAAACAAATGGTGAGAAACTACAAAGGCAGCACTCGAGGACAAATCTATAGATTAAAAATTCCTATATCAAAAATTGAAGAAAGCTCCTACAGCTTTAGCTTGGTGCTCGCCCAGCACAATGTCCCCCACGTTGATCCCCAGCTCTGCAAAAACCCAATGAGAGAAAGCTCTCAAATCAGTACCATGCCTTCAAACCACGAGTAATTGAATAAATAGAACAAACTGAGCCCAAAGCTAATGATGATTATTTTGAATCAAGGTCAAATATAGCATCTTATCTATTTATCTTAATACTTAAAGGGAAAGTTACTGTGTACGTGTCAAACTGTGTGGCAAGTGGAGAATGAGCATATTATACACATGTTGTTGTCTTAATCACTTAATTATCCTGTGGTCCAACTTTATAACTCAAATCATAATAAATTAGTCACCCCAAAACCATGATACTAGCCATCATAAATTTTTCTAACAATATTTGCTGTAGTTTGGGAATGCAAAAGAAGCTGTGATAATTAACCTGAAAGCCAATAAAATTTGGGAGGAAGCTGCCCGGAGCTGCCTAGTACTTCCTCCCAATTTTTATTCTTATACTTTGTCTGTTTTCTTAAAGCTGATGTCCAACAAAGGGCAGGACTGCTGTGTGCAAGATTCAAGTTTGACTTAGCACCACACACACACACACACACACACACACGCACACACAAACAGAAGCAGCATATTGGCAAATCATGCTAGGCTTCTACCCGCCGATGTTTGCATATCATTATAATATAAATAGTTTCTCAAATCCTTGAATATTCTAAACATCATTTAAAACGGAAACGCAGCATGAAAATTATAGGGGTGTGCCATAGTCTGCTAGCCGTTCTTTGAGCATTTGGCATTTATATCCTTTCTCCTTTGCCTAGTTCTGACTAATATTTTTAGGAACATAGTTTCAGGTAAATGCTGTGTCTAAATTAGGATTGTTTACTTGGGATAGAGTTCAAGATGTGGTAGTAGAGTATTGAATGTACGTAACTGCAGAGACCAGATGCAGCCCTCAGCCTGCACTTGGCTTCTTCAACTATGCCAGCCTGGGAAATAGAAGAATGCCACCTGGTTGTTTTATTAGGTGTTTTTCAAGTACTGATTAGATTCCAGCATTACTCAGGGTTTTTCAGCCACTTATAATTCCTTTGAGAATTAGGCTATGTAATATATTGGGTATTTGTTATTTTTCCAGATGACTTAAATGAATTACATCTGTATAAACCTACATCTCATTTTTCTGGGACCAACTTTTATACACAGTGGATGATTTCAATGGCATCTTAAAAAGTATACTCAGTTGAGACTTGCTATAAATTAGATTTTTCTGCCCAAGGTTTTCCTGACCGTGAAGTAGTGTTTATTCAGGTTGCAAGTCTCTGCGTTCAGACTTGGAACTCATAGTTTCAAAGCTTTTCAACCTCTCTTCCCCCTGAGCCTTGGTTTCTTTGAAGCTTAAAAAGGGCATGGGCCTTTATTGCGTCATACACATACCCAATTCTGGAAAAGGGGGCCTTAATGTAGTAACATAAACCGATGCCTTTAAGCTTCTTCCATTCCAAAAATGCAGCACATGTTACAGACTTTTCCAGTCTCTGACATATTATGCTTTTAATATAACACATCTTACCTTTTTTTTTAAAAGATTAACTTGTTTCTATTTTATGTGTATGCATGTTCGTTTGCATGTATACATGGGCACCATGTGCATGCAGTGCCCACAGAAGCCAGAAGACGGAGCCAGAACTCCTGCAAGTGGAGTTACAGATGGTTGTTGAGTTATCTTGTAGGAACTAAGAACCAAACACTGGTCCTCTGCAAAATCAGCAAATGCCCTTGACCACTGAGCTCACTTTCCAGGCCCAAGACTGCCTTCTTAAGTAGTAAATCTGTTAACTTTCTCTCACTTGGAGTTATTTTTTAAGACCATTTTTGCTAAGATACACATCACGTATTACAAAGTGCAGTTTTGTGGGATTTAATATATGCACTGACTCATCCAGCCATCACAGCTGTCTAATTTTAGAATGTTTTTATTATCACCCATTAACAATCACCATATCCCTCCTCTTCCCAGCACTTCTTTCTGTCTCCGTGGTGTTACCAATTCAGGAGACATCTTAGAAACCCGTAGTATCTGACTTGTACATGTGGCTTTTTACATTTAATACAGTTTTGTAGGTTGTACCATGTATTGGAACTTTATTCTTCTACTGTGAATAATATTCCGTGTATGCCACGTATTATTCATTCCCAGTCGATAGCTCATTCCTATCTTTCTGGCTGTTATGAACACTATTGCTGTGAACATTCATGCGTGAGGTTTTGAATGAGTGCATATTTTCATTTCTTTTGTATAGGTAGCTGAAAGTGAAGTTTCTAGGTCACATGATAACTCTGCAAACCTTTCCCAAGCATCTGCTCCATTTCACTGTCCCCCTGGCAACATACGAGGGAATCATTGTCTTCCTCCTCACCAGCGGCTTGCTGGTTCTCTCTCGTCTCAGCCGTCTTGGTGTGTGTGTGTGTGTGTGTGTGTGTGTGTGTGTGTGTGTGTGTGTGCAGAGTTGTAGTTCACTGTGCCTTTGATTTGTGGCTCTCCAGTGACAAACGATGCTGAACATTTTTCCATGTGTTCACTGGCCATTTGTATATTCTTTGGGGAAATGTTTACTCAGATTCTTGGCCCATTTTTAGTTCCGTTGTCTGCCTGTTGTTGAACTTTTAAAAGTTCTTTATATGTACTGGATACAGTGTGTTATCAGGAACGTGATGTAAGTTGTCTGTTGATATTTTTGCTACTCTGGGTATAGTCCCTTCCTTCCTTCCTCCCTCCCTCCCTCCCTCCCTCCTACCCTCCCTCCCTCCCTCCCTTCCTTCCTTCCTTCCTTCGCTGTCCTTTATGATTCTGTCCCTTCAGACTCTCGTGTTCCTCTTTGGTGACCTTAGATGTCTCTCCGACTGTGGCTTACCATCATATGTGCGTGTTCTAGATCCAGGCTAGGACTTGGTCTCTTTTTTATACAGTTCTCCCTGGGTAACTTTCCCTTCCCATCGAGGTCTGTTACCTTCTGTGGGGCTAAGGTCACTTGCCACACCTTTGTCACATTCGTCTTAGAAGAGAGAGAGATTAAAAATCCTGAGACAGCCCTAATGCATTCAGTTTTCAGCCACATGCAAGCCCTCTAAGGTTGAAAAGGGCAAGGCTCAGATATGGAATAAGGAACTCACCATTGAAGGCAACGTTGTTACTCTTGCTCCAGGTGTTCTATGCTCTTGACAGAGGTTTGTTAATGGGACCCCTCTGCTGTCTTTCTTTTTTCACACCCCCCAATCGATCCTCCTGAGTACTGTCCACCACTGTCCCTTTCTGACCTCCTACGGCCACTCTCACTGCCCATGTCCTCACTACCAGAGCTGGGTCTCAGTGCTGAACATCAGCATCTGCCTAAGAGTGACGGAATGGAGAAGCAATGCTCAGACCTTTCGGTCTTAGGGTAACTTAAAAGTTAGTAAGGACCCCAAAGAACTGTCTACATCTTATAGAAATCTGAATTGGAAAAAAAAATCTATTATCAATCATTGGTTCTTATCAGTTAACAACACAAACCCATTGTGGGGCTGAGTGGGTCACTTGTCCCACACATATACGTTCCTATTCCTAAAACCTATATAAAGCCAGATGCATGAACTAGCACCTGTAACGCAGGCGCTCCTGCAGGGAGATGGATATGGAGTCAGGAGAACGAAATTCCTGGGAGTGTGCAGGCCAGCTAGCCTGACCTGGTACCCAACAGCAAATAAGAGACCCTGTCTCTGTCAAGGTAGAAGGCAAGGACTGATACCTGGGGTCGTCCTCTGACCTCCACATGAATGCTGGGGCACTCCTGTACGCACACATGTATACATACATATGCACACACAAAGATTTTAAGTATGTTAATGTAAATCGGTTAAAAATTTATGAATGTAAAACTAATTGTGGTGATAATTATGGTTCCTAAAACAAGTAGTGAGAAAGGTGGCATTTATGTGACTCTTTGGCAATTCTGAGTAGCTGTCTTAGTCGAGATGAGTTGAAGTCTTGCATCTGCTTCTAAATTCGGCCCGTGATAACAGCATAGTTCATGCAACCTCTGATAAACTCCTAATGCCTTTGTATTCTTATAGTAGTAGTCACCTTGAAGCCCATCTGCGGGGTCAAGGACCCCTAGCAGTCCCTGAATCACAGCTCATAAACTCTGGCGTAGACATCAAAAAAAGACAAAAAGCTTTACTTTGACATCTAAAGATCCCACAGCAAAGGGCAGGAATATATCACAGCTCGTAAGAAATTAGCAAAAGCAGAGGGGGTGCTATGGCAGACCCCAGGGGTGGGCACTCACTCCACTCTGTAAGAGTGGAACAGTGCTCAGCAGAATACGGTGTGAGGGAGAGCCATCTTCCGTGGTCCACTCGGCCATCATTGAAATCAATTGCGAGCAACCAAGAGGAATGGCAAGATCAGTTGTTTGAACATCCAAAAGGTTCACCTGACACACGTACACCCTAACCAGAAGATGAATGCTAAAGAGCTGGAAAATCATCTATCAATCAGACAGGTGAAGACAGAAGAGAGGCTCCCCGGGGTTCACTCTCTAACCCTGTGACCTGGAACAAGCCCAATTTTCTGCCTTCCGTTTCTAGGCCTGTAAAAGGGCCGGCTTCCCTTAGACATTTTGACAGTTTGAGATCCGCAGTGTGAGTGCTGGCCTCCAGACTACAGCCTAGTCCACAAACATCACTTGTCATGATATGGTGTTAATAGAAAATGCTGGGGAAGCCGAGCGGAGCCTTTCCCAAAAGCAGGGAGATTGCGCTCTATTCTCCCTTCATTCGCAAATCCCAGAGTCACTCTCCACCTAATCTCTTGAACCCTGTCCACAGAGAGGGCTGATGAGCCGTGCCATCCAAGCTCAGGGGAGTCCCAAAGCTAACCCCAGTGACTCATCCAGTTGCTGTCAGCTCACCCCTTTTAAGCAAACCTCCGAAGGACTCTTGCCAGTAACAAGTTCCAGGGGAAACATAAACAGGTCTCAGCTTCCCTCTCTCCCTCCAACTTCCTCCAATGAAATTCTCTAGCCTTAGTCAGCCAAGAAGAGTTACTGTGGGAAAGCATGAACTAAGTGGCCAGGATCAGACTATAGCTTAAGCAGTGCCTGCCAGGCTGTTCTCTGTGGAACCACAGGCTTCAGCATGGCTCGGGGAAGTGCATTTTCACTGGCCTGGCTTCCTACCATGCTTCTGAGGTTGGAGAATGCCCTTCAGATAGCAATGGGAGTGAATTATGCATCCGACAAGACCAAAGAGAAGGAAGTTTCAGTGGAAAATCACAAAGAAAGAAGCAACCAGAAGTAACTTGGCTAAATTGGGCAACATGCGTACAAGATTAAGCACTGGCACATTGGTAAATCCCGGTCCCCAGTTAATAAAGCTGGGGTCGTGAGAACGCTCCGCCATCTGCATCTACCAGCTCACCCAGCCTCCTCCCAGCATAAGGAAAACAAGGAGGAGGAAGGGCAATTTTAACAACAACAACAAAAAAGTTATAATTAAAGCTTGCCTCAAACTAAGACTATTTCAAAATCCAAAGAAAGTCCAAGTCAAATGTATTTTAGAATATTTTTCTTAAAATCAAGTCATTCTGAACAAATAATATAGACAAAACACAGATATTTTAATCTCCCTTACCATGCATATGAAATGAGCTCTTGCCCTTCTATACCCAGATTATTTCTAAATTATTAATAATAAATAGAATAATAAATTTAGAAATTTGAATCTGATTTTTTTAAGTTTTATTATTTTAGTTCTGTGGTCGTTTTAAAACAGGATCTCATTGTGTAACTCAGGCCAGCTCCGACCCCTCCTGCTTCAGCCTCAGTGCTGGGACTGCCGCTGTGCCTGGCCTTGGGGGAGGGGGGGCAGGGCACAGTCCCTGGATTTACAGTTTCTCTTCTTTGCTGTCTAGCTCTGAAGGCCTCGCCTTCTAAGAAACGGTGCAACTCCATTGCCGCGTTGAAGGCGACCTCCCAGGAGATCGTGTCCTCCGTCACCCAGGACTGGAAGGACGAGAAGCGGGATCTGTTAACTGAAGGAACAAGTTTCAGCAGCCTGGATGAGGAAGGTAAAGGCGCTTGCGACCTCTTAAAACAGAAAAACTCTAGTAAATTCTGTGAGTAATGTAAAGCCACAGCAGAAAACTTAGAAAATGCATGCTCCAAGAGATAGCCTGTTAATAAAATTTTATAGGCTACAGAGAATACAACAAATTTATATAAATATGAAGTGTCATATAAACAATGTATGACATATGATTTATCATAAGATATAGTAAATATTAAGATATTTAAAGAAAACATCTATAATCTACCTACTTCATGATAACAAATGCAAACATATTGGTATTTGTTTTCCTAAGATTTTATTTATTCTGTGTGTATGTGCAATATAGGCATGTACACGCATGTATACCTATGTACACACATGTGGAAGTGATGTAATAAACCTGTTCAGTTTATTTAGAGCTACTTCAGTGCATTTAAATAAACGTTAGGATTTCCTTATTTAGTACGGTAGATGGGTTCCGTGGATGAACAGAGAGATTGATGTGGACTCTGTGCCTTTTTTAAGACCTGTGTGTCCTGGCGTTTGGTGCTACTCTGTAGACCTTGTGCTCTTTCTTTCTCTATTGCTTCTGCCTGGGACTCTGCTGATACAGTGATGGACAGAAATGGTGGCCTTGGGTAGCCTTGCCTTGTCCTGATTTTAAAGACAGTGTTTCTAACAGTTCTCTGTTTAAAATGAAACTTGTCATATTTCCTACTGATTGCCAGACCAAAGAACTTCTTTTCTTGTTTCTAATTTGCCAAAAAGTTTTTTTTTTAACCAAACTGGAGTACTGTATTTTATTAAAAACTTTTCTCTATCTACTGAGCTTAACTTTTGAATTTTCCATTTTAATCCAATAAAGGGAAGTTTTGTATATTTCTGTCAATTATTTCTTGGTCTTTTGGTTAAAAAAAATATAGAATTTTTTTTGTTTGGTTTTTCAAGACAGGGCTTCTCTATGCAAGAGCCCTAGCTGTCCTAGAACTAGCTCTGTAGACCAGGCTAACTTCGAACAGAGATCCACCTGCCTGGGATTAAAGGCGTGTGCCACCATTACCTGATATGATGATGATGATGATGATGTTCTTTGGAGACTCTCCGAAGTGTCTTTTACTTCCCGTAGAAGATTCAAGACGTCTTGTGGACACGTTCTTTCCTTGGAGTCTTCAGACAGATTGCTATTTCTGTCCCTTTCTATCTCAGCACCTGTCTCCTGATACTAAATTGAGTTTCTTTATCATATTCTCATGTCTAGGGTTACTTCAAAGGGAATTAGTGATTCGCCTATGATGGTTTTTATTGTCTACTTGCTCTAGGATCTAGAGACACCTAGGAGGCAAACCTCCGGGCATACCTATAAAGATTTGTCTAGCTTAGTTTAACTTCTGAGCATGCCCATGAGAGTGCCTAGCTTAGATTAACTGAGGTAAAAAAAAAGACCCACCCTAAGATTGGGTAGCACCATCCCCTGGGCTTTCATCCTGGATCACACAACAAGGGGGAAGCCGGCAGCACATAAACATTCATCCCTGTCTACTTCCTGTTCAGATGACTGGGATCAGCCGCCTCAGGCTCTCACTGTCCTGACTTCCCCACCATAGTGGACTGCACCCTGGAGCTGGAATATAACCCTTCCTTTCTCGGGTTGCCTTTGTAACAGCAATAGGACAAGTGGCCAGAACATTGCCCTTGGTCCTCTCTGTAATGATGACAGCAGTTCCTGGTAGATACCCAGCCCCTTCCTTCAAGCTGCCTCCCGTTGCCTCTCCCCCAGCAGGCTGCCTGAGTTATGAGAACACACGGAAAACTATAGTTGTCCAGTTCAAGAAACAGGACCAAATTTGTCTTCTTAAATAACTCTTGTTTTAACAGACACTTTTTGCTTTGTGTTGTGTTTTTAATTGAAATCTTATTAAGTTTCTAGGCTGGCCTAGAACACCCAGTCATCCTGTTTCGGGCTCCCCAGTAGCTATAGTGAAATTAAATAGACTCCATTGTACCCAGAATACCTGTGTGTGATGTACGCCTGCGTGTGATGTATGCCTGCATGTGATGTACGCCTGTGTGATGTACACCTGTGCGTGATGTGGGTCTGTGCGTGATGTACGCCTGTGCGTGATGTATGCCTGTGTGTGTGATATACGCCTGTGCGTGATGTATGCCTGTGTGTGTGATATACGCCTGTGCGTGATGTACGTCTGTGCGTGATGTATGCCTGTGCGTGATGTATGCCTGTGTGTGTGATATACGCCTGTGCGTGATGTACGCCTATGTTGGGCTTGGGGATTTTGTTTTCACATGAATTGGTACGTTGCTTACAGATTTGGGCACCTTTTCACATATTGTCTAAACGTTAGAACCAAAGTTCAGCATTTCCTGACCCTGCTCCACTTTCCCTCCATGCCTGTCCCTCAACCTCATCAAATAAACTCCTTCAAATACAAAGTTCAGGGGTTGGAATTACATTGAGGGGGCACTTGCCTAGCGTGTGTAGGGCCCTAGTGTCAGCCCAAATTACTACCCTCTCACCCTCCCCAAAAAACAAGCCTTCAAACTCATCTGACAACGCCTGGAGTGGCCATTTTCCATTTACACAGTGAAAATACATCATCGGGGACCCTTGTGTGTGTCAAGCAATGTCAGAAACACCCCAAGGCTATACTGTATTCATTAACATCTTTTCAGCTCAGTTTGGAAAAAGATAAAGAACTCATATAAACCAGATATGGTGGCACAGGCCTTTAATCCCAACACTCGGGAGGCAGAAGCAGGCAGATATCTGTGAGTTCGAGAGCAGCCTGGTCTATATAACAATGTCCTTTTCCAGGGCATCCAGGGCTGTATATACTAAGATCCTGTCTCAAAAAGAGAGAGGAAAACCCTTATGGACCCTGGATGGAGCACCCATGTGCTCCAGGTCACTGCTAAGCCTGGAGGGTTTATCCTTTCTGACCGTGGACGGCCCTGACATAAATACTTTCTTGAACTCCTAAAATTTTAAAAAGAAATAAGAGCTTTCTCACTTTTATAAAGCAGCCTTGCTATTAAAATAAATGTTAAGAAAAGCCCTGAGTCATGTCCAGCAGTCTGTGAAGGCTCCGATGGGATTGAGACGTGGCAGGCTGTTGTTCTGTTAAAGGGTTTCTTTGTGCCCCTTGGAGTCCGCCTCTCATGTGGAGGGTGAAGCCTGTCCTCTCTCTGTTCATGCATCTGCCAGTCATCCTTTTAATCTCTGCCACATTATCTCCTTAAACTCCTAGGAATTTTTATGCCATCATTTTGAAAGATTAAATCACTTTATTAGGTTTTTAAAAGAGCATCCCTAATGTCATTTCCATAAGCCATTTTGTAAATTAATGTCATTTCCTTTCTCTTTAACCTGTTTGCAAGCAGATATTTTACATTTCTCTTGTAGTTCAGAAGAGCACAGTTAATTCGTAATTTCATTTGCAGCCTGATACGTAAAATGAATGCTCTTAGCTAAGTTAAGTTATTGCAGGTAGCCTACATTACTGAGATTCACGAATGTGTGTTTGCTTTCACTCCCCAGCCCTGGGATCCCGACATAGGCCAGACCTGGTACCCAGCACCCCATCGTTATTCGAAGCTGCTTCCTTAGCGACCACAATCTCATCTTCTTCTTTATATGTCGGTGAACACTGTCCACAGGACAGGACCACGCTTTATTCAAACAGGTAACATTCATTCGATCAGCTTGCCAATCAAGCTATTCCTCTGTCCACCTCTGGCCAAAAGCAGTACCTTTGAGATTGTGTTTCTAGCAACCAGATGCGCCTGTCCCTGCCTCATGTGTAGGAGAAAGGGCGTGCTTTATTTTTACTGTTGCAAAAATACATTTAAAGAAAAGCCCCTCTGTTTCCCTTTGCGATTAATTATTATGTTTTGTAGAAATGAATTACACACATGGCTCCATGCAAAAAGATAAATCTTTCATCATTTTATTTTAATCAGTGCCGTGTGTGCATGCACGTGCATGTGCACACATGTACACGTGTGGCCATTCACACATGTGAACGTGGATATGCTTGTGTCAGTGTACATATGGAGATCACAGGACAACCTCATGTGTCAGTCGTCACCGTCCACCTTATTTGTGACAGGGTCTCTGTTTTCCTGTTACATAAGCAAGGCTGGATAGCTGGCCAATCGCTGCCAGGAGTCTCCTGTCTGCCTCTGAGACTGTGGGAGTCCAGATGTTCATGCCGCATGTCAGCTTTTGTGTGGGCCTGGGGATCAAACTCAGGTACTCATATTTATGTAGCAAGTGCCTTTGACCCACTGATCTTTGTGGCCTTTTATTTTTTCTCCCCTCCCCCACCCACCTTTTTGAGACATGAGTTCATGTAACACAAGCTAGCCTTGAATTCGTGTTCAAACCCAATCACACGCATCGGTAATTTCTTACATTTTTTTTTATTTACTGGTGGTGCTAGGGATGGAACCCAGGGCCTTAGAAGTGCTTGTCAAGCACTCTGTTAATGTGCTACATCCTAGCCCATGAGTAGATGCTTTAAAATGACCTCTCTTTGTTCACATCACTCATAGAGCTACAGAGAAGTTTCATGCACTGTTTTCTACATAAGACCTTGATGACTATGGTAAGGATGCTATTATTAGTGCCTCTCAGAACTGCCACATCTGTCAGTCCCGAGTTCAGCGTGATCTTTGGCCAGTTAAAGTATGGTGGTTACATCTGCTTATCTGTTGTGTTTTCTTGCTCTGCCTCTCTCCCTTGGGTGCATAGAAAAGTAGGTGCAAGGGTAGCGAGTGGGGAAACACTAGGTCTGCAGAAACAGATCAGGTGCGAGCAAGCAGGGCGTGGCATGGAGTGTTTCACCCACAGAACTGCCAGAAAGGCTCCTCTGTGAATGACTTAGGTCGCTTCAACTACATAAAGGGCATTTAATATGGCCAGCTTTCTTGGCTTGAAGAAATTTAAAATAACATACACTAGCCTGCTATGAATATGGACTATGAATATTCAAATTTGGTTTCTCAGTTAGTCGGTCCTTTCTACGTACGGTGCAGCAGAATGCATGAGTTGTACCCCATGAGCGTAAGCAGCAGTTCAGAGGACAGAGGAGAGGTCCGAGGGAGTTCTCAGAAAGGCTAAGAACAAGACCATAGGATGCCATGGTGCTTTGTAATGGTTGGCTACTGTGGTCATTCTCAAGAGCGGATAATTCAATGTGCTCCTGAACCATTTACTGGCATTTCCAGCACTAAGGGAACAGTATTTGGGGTTGGGGTTTTGTTGTTTGTTTGCTGGTATTGTCACTGTTGTTGTTTGGTGTCAGAAGGGTTCTTTTGTTTGTTTGTTTGTTTGTTTGATTTATTTATTTATTTATTTATTAAAGATTTCTGCCTCCTCCCCGCCACTGCCTCCCATTTCCCTCCCCCTCCCCTCATCAAGTCCCCCTCCCTCGTCAGCCCAAAGAGCAATCAGGGTTCCCTGATCTGTAGGAAGTCCAAGGACCACCCACCTTTATCCAGGTCTAGTAAGGTGAGCCTCCAAACTGCCTAGGCTCCCACACGGCCAGTATGTGCAGTAGAATCAAAAACCCATTGCCATTGTTCTTGAGTTCTCAGTAGTCCTCATTGTCCGCTATGTTCAGCGAGTCCAGTTTTATCCCAGGCTTTTTCAGACCTGGGCCAGCTGGCCTTGGTGAGTTCCCGATAGAACATCCCCATTGTCTCAGTGGGTGGGTGCACCCCTCACAGTCCTGAGTTCCTTGCTCGTGCTCTCTCTCCTTCTGCTCCTGATTTGGACCTTGAGATTTCAGTCCGGTGCTCCAATGTGGGTCATCAGATGGGTTCTTAATCCTGTCTCTTGGTGAGGGGTATTTAACCCCTGGGCATTTTGTGTGGTTTCTTCAGGTCTCCTCCTGAAACCAGTCTTCATGGTCAGCTAGAAGCTGGCTACCTCTTCATGCTCTTTTTGAAGTTGGATGCTTTAAGCCATTTTCCCTGGCACTCTACTGCTGTGCTGCGCTTTGTTATCTTCTACTGCGATGTCGGTCAGGGTTCAGAACAAAAAGTACTCCATCCAAAGCAGAAGGAGGCCAGTTACTTACCGAGTGTGTGGGAAGGCCAAAAGAGAGGCCTTGGTCAGTCTTGGTTGCTCCACTAAGTCCACCGTCCTGCGGCACAGAAGTCTGGGTGATGCTCAAGCAGATATTCTCCCGGATATCCTTAAAACAGACGGACTAGGACGCTCAAGCAGTTTTGTAACGTGAATTCTAATTGGTCTTAATAATAAAACCCCAGGGTCAGATTGAGGAGTAAATGCTGACAGATCAGAAAGACAAAGGAGTAAACCACAGTCAGCTCTTTTCTTGCTAATTCTTCAGCCAATAAAAGGGGCCAAGCTCCTATCAGCTCCCACCTTATAGTCCTCTCTCTGCCCAGCCTTATCATTTCCTGTCTATTCAGACCTCCAGACCTCTGTGGTTAACTAGTGGCTAGCTCCACCCTCTGATCTTTAGGCTGCCTTTATTTGTTAGAGCACAAACAGAATATCACTGCACAGCTTCACTCTTCCCGGCATCTCTCTGCTAGTGAGGAGAGTTCCGGGACCCTCCAGGTCTCACCCTCTTCTTCATTTCCTTGCTGTCTGTCACCTTTCTGCTCCCTCCCACAGGCCTTTCTGCTGGTAGCCTTGGTGTGTACGAAAGACCTGCCACGGTCTTAGCTTTCCTTAGGGAAACCATAAGGACCTGAGATTCAGAGATGCTAAAACCCTGAAGAGAACGAATGTCCCAAGAATCCCTGTGAATGAGCATTCCTGAATGTTCACCCTGTTCATTCAGCATGGAAACCTCACCAGCAAACTGTAAAGACATGTTCAGATCATGGTTCCATCATTTTCTTTAGTGCTGTACATGATATTTCTGGAAGTAACAAGTTGACATGGTCCTAAGTCTTATCTGGCTCACTAAGTTTTAAAACCAGATACAGACAGCCTGAGAAGAAAAATGCATTGAGAAAGAGAAAAAAGAAAGTACATCAAATATTGACATTGCAATTTACATCTGAGGTTTTTCTGATACTCTGTGAATCATATTTCGCTTCCAGGCAGCCTGCTTTCTCATCTTAACATTATGTTGTCCTTGTCTGTGCTCATATAAGCTCTAAATACTTCGGATAATGGCTGTCATTCTCGTCATTCTCGGTCTCTGTAGAGCCCTTAACTTTAAAGCATTGAATAGCACCCAGATAAGTCCACACCTAAATTATATATTGCAGTGGGAAATAGCTGTCTCTAGAAATCTTTTATTTTTAAAGGATCATTCTTTGTGACTTTTTAAAGTCCCGCTGTTTCTTAGAATTCATTCTGCTTTGTTGTGTGTACTCTCAAAATTGACTAGGAAGCAAAGAGTTACAGTGCCTTGAAAGTATATATTTAACTGCTGATTGAGAGTACATAGTGTGTGTGTGTGTGTGTGTGTGTCTGTGTGTTGTATGTCTGTGCATATGTTCCTGTGAAAAGGCATGCACTGGCCTGTGTGGAATCCAGAGTCTTGCTTGCTGAGACAAGGATCGGCCTGTCTTCTCCTCCCCCGTGCTTAAGTTACAGACATATGCTGCCCTCACATGGCTTTTTACATGGAGCTGGGGACCTGAACTCTGGTCCTCATGTTTGCCAACAAGTACTTTACGAACTGAGCCATCTCCCCAGCATCAGGAGTCCAGATTTAAAGGTTCTACTATATGGTCTCAGGTTAGTGTGCCCAGATCACAGACTAATAGTGGGTATATAAGTTCTGAATTTCTGATACTTGTATTTTTTCTTTCCTACTAAGAAATCTGTTCTTTAAAGGAGGGATAAATTGAGCTCTGAGAACTAGAGAGGCAAATAGTTTTTAATCTCAAAACTAAGAGCAATTCAGCTTAATGACGTGAAATAAGTTACGCACATGAATATTCATTCTCCCCGTGATTTCCTGCACAGTTGGGAGCGGAGCTGCTGCTCTGATTATGCATACAGATTGAACGTTCCCTTCATCCCAATGCATCTGTGCTCTCGCATCACAGAGGCCCTCGCCAGCATCACCTTGGTAGCCAGTCTCATGGTTTGCTTGTGTTCTGCTAGTGGCTGTCTCTAGCAGCTCGTCCACTTTAGAGACACGGAGTTTTATAAGATGACCAGATGCCATAAGAGAAGCAACTGGCTGTTTCTACATGGGAAACCAGCTGGCAGAACCTTCGTAATTGATGAGTCCAACATTTAGATCTCAGGCTGACCCAGAAGATGTGGCAGCAATCCTGAGCCCTCTTCTTCCTGCCTGAGTGCTATGAACCTGGGAGTGGAGGAGCTGATTCCTGCAGCCACAGGTGTCCTCTTTCAGATTGCTTACTGCTCAGATTAAAGCCGTGGAAGGAGAGCCATACTAAAGTAGGTAAGAGACCCTTCTTTAGAGTAGCCTAAAAGGTCAAGAAATGGCTGTGCAGACCTCTGGTGGCATGTGTAAGTCTGCTTCTAGGGTCCAGTTGCAGCGTGGATCTCCAGACTCTAACCCTTTCCCGGTGCCATCCTTTCATCGAGACCTACAGACTTTTGGTCTTCTTGTTGTGTGCTGTAGGCAACCTTGGTAGACTGCCTTTTTTCCTAACAACAAATTCTTCTAGGCCTGTATTTGTGCTACCTTCTTTTGCTACATAACAACTGAAAAGAGTTGTAATAGACAAAGTGACAGGCTTACATTGTTGCCTACCTAAGCTACTTCTGTGCTTGAGGTCATTGGCTACTTTTCTCATTAAAAACATTGTTGCTCTGGCCATCTGTCTAACATGATGCCAGCCATATTTCAACTTATCAGTAATTATATAACAAAGATTCTTAAAAGTATATCATGTTAATTTTAATTCACAAGAAAACTGCTGAGGCGCTTTTGTTTCCCCCTTTCCTCAATGTACTTAGAACTGCTACTCTGCCCATTGAGCAGTGACTCTTGGTAGGAAAGTATCCACTAGGTTTACAAAGACTTGTATCTTGACAGGAACAGAATTCAGGGGAATCTTTACTAGGTAAAACATGACTGAGGGGGCTTCTAGAATGAGCATTCCAGATCTTTCCCCAACCCTGTTACAGGCAGAACATAACTACAGTGTTTCTATGGTTGTTGCACACACCTGCTGTGCCCGGAACCCAATCCAGGACTGTTCAACCCCTGCGGCTGATACCCTTTGGATGTTAAATTCTCAGTCTGGTGTCTCCAGACTCTTTGGGCTTTTCTATTTCTTCCTCTAGAATCTTCAGCTTTGCAGGCAGTGTGGCTCACTCCCCTGCCTCAGGCACTTCTCTTGCTTGTTCATCTTAATAAATCACCACTCAGAATTTCATCCTTCATACTGTCCCTCTGGCCTGGTCACACTGGGCAAGCTGATTTAGTCTTGGTACGCCAAGGTTTCCCGGTCTAGAAAAGGTGCCCATTCATGTTTTTGTTTGTTTGAGACGCCCCGCATGTAATAATTATTTGTAATAAATGAATAGGTGAATAACCTGGCCCAAAGGCTTGCTGTAAAGAGAACTGAAATAATGAACAGAAAGCAATTGTAATGCCTCCTGGAGCATGCCACCATCAAATCATCTGTTAACGTCGATAACCAAGCACTCCAAGGCTTGAACACCTTGCAGCTTCCTCTTAAGTCCCTCTGCAGGAGGCAACATGGTTTTTGGCAGAAAGCCATTAGGTGGCTCTTCACTACTCAGAGCCCAGTCAAGAAAACAGATAATCCACTTGGGATGTTAAAGGTATTTGATTTACTGAGTGCAAAAAGACTAGAAGAGTCGGGAGGGGAAAGTGGCAGAACCTCCAAGAAATCCCCAGAGGAAGCAGCTCCCATCAGGGACAGTGGAAGGTGACCCCAGCTAAACGAGCTGAGACAGTGGCAGGAACACAGTCACTACACTGCCCAGATAAGGAGGGAGGAACAAAAAAAAAACCCGAGGGTGAAGGGAGCCAGGGGTGTCTGTCCTCACCTCCTCATTGGTGTCGCATCTCAACTGGCAGGACCTGGCAAGCGAAACTGTCCCTGCAGCTTGCCCTAGCACGGAGGCCCTAGGGTTGCAAAGTAGAGTGCGGACCAGCTACAGGTAGCAAAACAAAAATCAGGCTCACGTAACATCCTTTTTAAAAAAGAAGTTGAGAAAGAGGTGGATGAGGAATGCAAGGGTCAAAGCTTTACAGTGGAGAGTGCACACAAGAACAGGAATCCACTCCAAGTCCTATAGAACAAATCCCAGAGCCTGTTTGTTAGCATGCCAGTGTAATAGCACTATGTAAAAGAGCCGCAGTTTTTCTAATGATAAATTAGAGAACATGGTATTTACCAAAGTGTCCGACTTTCCCAGGTGCTGTGCTAAGGTGAATGCTGGTTATAAATGCCCTCTTGGCTAATTCCGGGCACATGGAATAGACAAAGCAGTCATTTAGCTCCAGACTTTCATCTGATGAGGCCTGGGGAACCCAGGTGAGGCTGCAGACACGCTGAGGAGGGAAAAGAGCCATCCTGCACATTCTGGCTTCTGAAACTATGACCCTAACCTGTCCCTTCAACTGACTGTAATTCAGCCTGGAGGAAGTACTCATAAGCCAGGAAATACAATGTCCCTAATATAATCTGAGAAAGTAGATCACCAAACAGAAGTTCACATTCCCGAGGATGCTGAAGGAAAGCCTTCCCAAGAAAATCTCTTGGTAGGAAGAGGACTACAGTGGCCATGCTGGGGTTACCAGGGTCTCCAGGGTGGAAGGGGGGACCTCACGTGTCACTCCAGTTGTATCCGTGGCTTGCAGAGCACATCAGACCCTGACAGAAGTTCTACAATGTGCCTGTTAGTTTTGCTTCTCCTCTGCCCCTAGAAAGCTAAGAGAGGACCATGGATTTCCATCACATCCTCTGCACCTGGAATTTACCAGATGGCTGCCTTTTTTTTTCTTTTCTTTTCTTTTCTTTTTCATAAACTATAGGACTGCTTCTGAAGTGATTGACTTTTCAAATGATCCTTCCACAGATTTCTGCAGGAGCAGGAAATTGAAGTGAATTTTTCAAATACATGGCATTTTATGAATAATTGAGGGCTCAGAGGTAATTTGCGAATACTCCCCTTTTCTAAGGGATCGGTGCTTGGTACTGTGTCTAGTTATATATTAGTAAGATTCTCGCATGAGTCCAATTTATAGATAAGCCATATTGTCAAAAAGGAGGAGGTGTGGGTGGTGGCTGCTAGTCAGTCCTGGAGGGAAAGAGAGAGAGAGAGACAGAGACAGAGACAGAGAGAGAAAGCTTGCAGATAGAGAGATGGAGCTGGATCAGTTAAGAGTACCTATTGCTCTTGCAGAGGACACAGGTTCAGTTCCCAGCATCATTTCAGCTTCAGGACCTGACACCCTTGACCTCTCTGGGCATCTGCACTTGTATGCATGCATCCACACACAGACATCCACATACAAGTAATTAAGAATAATACCTTCTTGCTAGGTACGGTGACACACACCTTAAATCCCAAGACTTGGGAGGCAAAGTGGATCTCTTTGAGTTCCAGACAAGCTTGGTCTACATAGGCAGATCCAGGCTATCCAGCCATCCAGGGCTCTAAATGAGATGTTGCCTTTAAAAAAAATAAATCAGGTTTTGTTTTCACTCTCTGTCTTTCAAATTTTGGCACTAAAAGTCTACATCCTTCCTGGGGCTGAGGGAGGTTGTTCTCTGTGAGCTGAGGGACAGACTGATCTACACAGTAAGTTCAGTAAGTTCCAGGCCAGACATAACTACATCGTAAGGCCCGGACTCGCAAAGCAAAAACAAACAAACAAAAATTACATTCTTATTTTCCTTACTTCAAGGGAAATGTATCACAGTGGGCATATCTCTCTTAGCTCTCCAGTTGTTTAGCCTCCTTCACTGGCCTTCTAGAGAAATGTTTCTCTTTGTGACTAGGCTTTGTGTTCCAGGGACCTGTCCGTCCAAGCAGGGTCCTCTAGAGCTTTTCATACCCAGAAGAGTTGGGGGGGTGGGGGGCATGTGGCTGAGGGTAACAGTGCTGTAGCTGAGGCACTTCTGGGGTTTAATGTGTGATGTGCTATCTAAAATTCAAAGCATAGCAAAATGCCACTGTTTTCAGGTTATATTAAGAATAGGACCCTGGTGCCATTACTCGGGTTTATTTGCAAAAATAAGAAGTACCTTTGATTCTGGCCAGTACCAAATTTGTGTCCCAGTTCAGGCCTTCAGACCTGAGATCAAATTGCTTTTCTGCTCCCCAGCTGTTCTTGACCTCCCTGTATCTGAAGTCCTTGGTTATCACTAAGCAGAGAAAGTCTTTAGTCCCCTTGAGCTTCGGTGTCCCTATTGTTCTTCTATGTGAGGGTCACTTTGGGCCTCCTAAGCCCTTAGAAACCCTCTCTTGCCAGGCAGTGATGGCACACACATCCTCTTTGTGAGTTCAAGGCCAGCCTGGTCTACAGAACAAGTTCCAGAACAGCCAGGACTACACAGAGAAATCCTGTCTCGAAAACCAAAAAAGAAAAGAAAAGAAATCCCCCTCTCAGTCCTGGCCTTTTGAATCTCCTCACTTGATTGGTCAGCCTGACGGCAACTGGCTGTATCATTTGCTGAGGCTGAGTATACAATGTTAGCTTCCTACCCTGGACAATTCCTGATCAAGTGGTCTTTCAGAGGCCAGCACCCAGCTAAGATAATCTCTGTCCATCCAGCAGCCAGCACGACCTTGACATCTCTTTGACATAGTTCCCACTGGCCCACCTGCCATAGTCCCTTGGTGTAGTTCTTGAGTCCCATGTAAATTAGTGAATGTCTGATTCACTAAGGTCAACTTGCAGGCTTGTGTCAACAGTCCAGCCACTTCTCCTCCATCCAGGAGCCTTCCGGTGCAGGATGTTGCCTGAAGCCTGGGCCTCATTTTGTTTCTCTCACAAATATACAGCAAGAGGCTAGCTCCAACATCATTTCCCCTAACACAAGAACAAAGTAGACCCATTTCCTGTTTAGTCTTGCTGCTGTCTATGGGATGAGCTCCACAAATGTCTCTTTCATTTAGATGACTCGTAGATCGCTGGAGTGGAAGGATTTCAGAGTCAAAGCCATCTGTGGAAGCCTGCTACCCAGAGTCACTAACCTCAAAGAGATAGCTGTGCCTGGCCCCTGGAGGCCAAAGGCATTCACCATCCCTGCCTGCCTTTGGCTTTATGAGAATTACAGTGTCTGGAGACCTAGGTAAATTCAGTGTTAGAACACGAGGTAGTGACAGACTCCTAGTCCAGAGTAATAGTAACCAAAATGCAATTATTAATTGTCTGTTTTCCGTAGTAAGGAGAGATGAAATATTTGATGATGGAAAGGAGCTCATTCTTGTTCTGTCCCATGTGGAAAGGGAGTGCTTGGAACGTCACAAAAGAATGAGAACCAACCAGACTTATTCTTCAATAACTGGTTTGACTAAATGGTTGCTACTTGGAAAGATGGCGACATTTCTCTTTTCTTTTTCTCATCAAACCTTTCATATGTTTCTGAGTCCTTAAGCACTTAATCTGCAGGCAGTTGTTTTCTCTTTTATTATATGTGGGTACATCTGGATTGGTGCCTGATACATACAGCTGTTGTTACTGGATGTTGTCTCTCTTGCTGCCGAGTGGGCAGGAGAGTGGGCAGCATTCCAGGGTCCAGTCTAATCTTATTTGGGAAATGAGATGTCAACATCTTTGCTGTTGCTGCGCCCACCCCCAGCAGGAAAAAAAAAAAAACTCTCTGATCCTAGAGTTTTGAAAATGGAAGGAACCTTTGACATCAAGTGATCATCCACCTTCTGTTTATATCTTTTTATATCAATCATCTGTGGAGACACATAAGTGCATACACATGTAAACACACAAAAACATGCATTTTAGCAGTTAGATGGCTCTATAGAATTTGCAAGGAGAAAGTACAGGTCTCTGTCTGCTTCCACATTGTGTCTTCAACTCTTTGGGACAATCCCTCTCTAGATAAAACCCATGTCAGTAAGCAGCATGCATAGGCTGCTGTTCCTGTAGCTTTCCCTTATGTATTAGCTGATAACTTCTCCCTGTAAAGAGCAAATTCATCTGTCTCTTCTTAACCCCACACCTGCCTCATCCACAAAATCCCCCTGCCTGCATGGCCACCCTTCCTGCCTTCCCATCTTCTGGGATAGTTCTGTCATGATCATGCTCGCTGGTCAGTTTTGAGGATTTTGTTGTAACTTTGCAGATACCATATTACACAGCCATGTGTTGCTATCTGAGAGGGACTGGAATTCTAGGACCTTCTTCAGATATCAACATCCATGGCTGCTCAAACCCCTTATATAAAACACTGTTTGCATTTGCCCTTCGTATACTTTTTATCACCTCTGGGTTGCGAATAGTACCTAGCACAATGTAAATTCTGTATAAATGGCTGTTTCGCTGCATTGCTTATAAAATAAAAATGCTGGTTAAGATGGGATTCTCGTCCTGAAAAAAATTCTAACCTGTCAGTTGAGTCTGAGGGTTCCACATCTGCAGAATATAGAACCTACTGTGCTGTGGTTGTTTTGAGTTTTGTTTTGTTTTCCCTTCTCTCAAATGCCTTTTTGTTTAATCTTGCACATGGAGGCAAGTTCTTGTTTGACCACTGAGGAACATCTTCAGACCTGGTTTCTTAATTTGTAATATATGTTTTTATTGCCGTGTATATCATTGGCCTATAGAAGCTTTCCCAGGGCCTCTGATGACTTCTGGTCTGTACTGGTAGTATCTAGTGTCATTACTTGGGGACCTTCTTTCTCCATCCTTCTGCATACCCTAGGCACCTCTTGTCTGTGCTGGCCCCTGTGCTGACTCCCGCTTTCTCAGTATAACCTATACTTTCTTTCTATCCATGTTCTCTTTCCCACAGCATGCTGGAGTTTCCCGAGGTAGTGCCCCTGTGCTGGCTTGTCACTTGCTACACTGGGCTATCAGAGACCCTCTTTAGACTGCATACCCATTGTTTTAGAGTGGGGCAAGGGAGGTCCCTAACTTTTTTCCCTGCAGTTTCTCTTATGTGTGTTGGAATTTTCTAGACTTATCCTCTAATTTTGTTTATTTTCTATCCTCATTTCCATTTCTCTCTCACTATGTCTGAGGGATTTACTCAGCTTTATCCTCTAATCCCTCCACTGAGTTTTTAATTTCCGTTCCCATATTTTCTGAGAATCCCTTTTTATGCTCTGAGGTCCCATGTTGTAAGAACCATGCCTTCATAGCTGTGATATTTTTTTCTCTTTTCTCCCTGAAGATATTAGAATGGGTGCCAAGAGCAAAGGCTGCATACCCCTGATAGTGGCACTCCACATCTTTGCCACAGCGGATAATGTTTCTTAAATACCTAAATACATTTGAGGTGCCTAGGGTTGGGTAAACTAAGATAAGACCCCACAATGAAAAAAGTCACCTTATAAACACTATGGTTTGAGGAACAGGTATTTGTCGCTTGCCTCTGCCATTGCTTGTAACTAATGTGGCTTTTCCTTGAGCTATTCATCCCAGGGTCTGAGAGGCAGGACAGTCCCCATCTTGCTAGGTTGTCATTCATTGCTTGTATTATCCTGTAATTGAGACAGCTTTTAAAATTCATGTCCTTGCCTCCATGGCCAGAAGTGGTTCATAATAAACAAGGAATTCTGAGAAAGGCTCTCAGTAGGAACGATGACAAGCAGGGAACTGGATATTTTGTTGAAAAGCGCACAACCCCGATGTAACTTGAGCCAGGCTCTTCTTTGCCAACACAGGCAAGTCGGCTGCCTGAGAGCTGGCTACAGATTGAAGTCATTCCCTGACTAAGGGATGTGATCTTCCTATTTCTTCAACATTTATTAAATAAGGCTTATAAAAATCACTGTATAGATATGGAAGATAAATTTTCAACCCATCAGTTATGATTACCGGTAAGTAATGTTCAGTTTTTACATTCTGGTTTAAGGTAATCCTAAAACACATGTATTAGATGCCTAGTATCTATCACAAACTCTGCCAGAAACAACTCTGCCAAAAACTTTATGAATATTATCTTATTTAATGGATCTGTCAGCCTTGTAAGGTGTGCATTCTATAGGTAGTAAAGGAGTGTGCTTGAAACACACATGATAGGAACATAGAAAAAAATCAGTTCTTACCAAGCACCTTGTACACCCAAACCTAACACCATATAAAAACTTATTTTGTTACAGAAAATGAACTCACACACACTGATGGACTTTTATCCTCTCGCGTCTATAATTATTCAGTCACTGTAAATATGCTCTCTGAGGTCTCGCTTGGAAGTATTTCTGTTTTGGTCTCATGAGTTATGATCATCATCCATTAAAAGGTGTCCCAAGGGTTGACAAAAGTGAGCATGAGTCCAGTAGGAAGCAGTGCAGCCTGTGAAGGGCTCTGGACTTGGGCCCAGCCGGCTGCACAGCTGTGTGGGGCAGACTTGATGAACCGTCACTTGCATCACTGGGCAGAGGCCAGCCCATTACAGAGGCTTTCAGCCAAGCAAGGGAGAAGTATGGCTGACACTGGTTGTCGCTGTGATGAGGCCTGCTGGGCTGGGCAGCCACGGGAGATGCGGGTGGTCTTCGGAGTGGTGAGAAGTCCAGGATCATTCACCGATGGCATCAGTGGTCAGTGTCCTCCATATTCCCCAGAGGGCAGTACCCACAGCATGTCCAGTGATTGTCGTGACACTTAATGACACGGTGGGAGACACTGGCTTAATTTACATTGGTCACTTTCTTAACAAAGTCTGAAGGCAGGGGATCAGCACAGTGACACCCTCAAAGATCCAGGCTGATGTCATCGTTCTGTTCTGCTAGCCTTCCCTTTTATTATTACTATTATTATTATTATTATTATTATTATTATTATTATTATTTTGCCCTCTGGTCACAAGCTGGCTGCCAAAACTGCAGACACTATGTCTTCATTCCTTGGACTCTCAAAGGAAGAAAATGGAGCCGAGGAAAAAAGAGGGCGTGATGCTTAATGGGGAATGAGACCCTCAGAGCCACGTTGAAAACAAAAGGCCAAGTTCTGCACCCTAGAGAGAGGAGAGCAGTCCTGCCAAGAGAGGAGTTTAGGGTTTCCTAGGGTTTTCAGTTGGCCAGGAAAGTGGCCAGAGAGCATTAGAGAAGGAGAACTACTCCAAGCCAAAGTTACTATTGTAAGCAAACTCTTTATTAGGGAATTTCTGGTCTTTAAGATGTCAGGGTGTGACCGGTCTCGCTGAACATAGCGGACAATGAGAACTACTGAGACCCCAAGAACATAGCGGACAAAAGCCTAGGCAGTTTGGATGCTCACCTTACTAGACCTGGATGGAGGTGGGTGGTCCTTGGACTTCCCACAGGGCAGGGAACCCTGATTGCTCTTTGGTCTGACAAGGGAGGGGGACTTGATTGGGGGTGGGGGAGGGAAAGGGGAGGCGGCGGTGGGGAAGAGACAGAAATCTTTAATAAATAAATAAATAAATAAATAAATAAATAAATAAATAAATAAATAAATATGTCAGGGTGTGGACTGGAGAGATGGCTCAGGGGTTGAGAGCGCTTACTGCTCTTGCAGAGGACCTGGGTTCAGTTCCCAGCACTCACACGTTGACTCAACCATCTGTAAACCCAACTCCAGAAGACCCAACACCCGCTTCGAACTCTGTGGGCACTGAACACGCATGGTGCACAGACATAGACAAGCAAAACATTTATACACATGAAATAATAAATAAAAATTTTTTAAGACATTAGGATGCTGCGGTGAGGCTGCTCTGCCTAGATGAGGGCTGGGTGGCTTCTGAGAAGTACAGAACATTCGGTTTCCATTTCCCAAAGGGACTGGTTCCCATACAGGGTGTCCATCTTAGTGCCTTAGGTGACTTTACCTTGGGCCAGCCTAACAAGGAATAACTTCTCTTTGCGAGGCCTCTGCCTCTTTATGGGGAGGGAACGTGTAATTGTGCCTTTAACAGCAAATCATTCAGATCCAGAAATGTATCACATGACAACCAATAGCTGCAAGGGAGGCTGGGGAAAAGACAACCTTCCCTAAGGCTATCTTAGAAGAGGAAGACAGTTTTTTTCTCCTGCTGCTACTAGGTTCACAGTTGGGGCTCCTATCACAAGACAGATCAATGCAGGAAAACACACAGAATGATTTAGCAGAATTTCCTGCAACAAAGAAACCTTCTTAGGTGAATCCCCAGAGGCATGGGGACATCTGTGCAGTTTTATGCTGTCTGACAAGTAAACAAGTGTACCCAGGGTCAACTGGACAAGGCAGTACAGTCCTCTAGTGACAAACCACAGGGCACTCGCTAGCAAGCCTGTTGCTGGGCTTCTCTGTGCCCATGTCTCAGAAGTACTGAGGGAGGACTTGCTTCAGGGGTTGGGCAAGAGAAGGTGAGAGAGTAAGTGCCCTTCCTACTTTCTGAAATGTCACAGTGCTGTGTTTTGGAGCAATACGTCTAGATCTTCCAGGGCCTCCATTCAAGCTTGGGGACTATTAGCAAAGTCAGAGCTCTGCCTGTTTGTTTGGTGGCAACAGTTTCAAAGAGGAAGGTGAAAAGACTCAGGATGTTGGGTTTGGGGGGGGGGCTGTTGTTGATTGAAACAACCTCACTCTGTAGACCAAGCTGGCCTTGAACTCTCTGCAGATCTGCCTGCCTATTCCTCCCAAGAACTGGTATTAAGTGTGTTTGCTACCACACCTGGATGGTTTGGTTTGGTTTTATTGAAGCAGATTTTGTGCTTGTGTTTAGAATACCCCAGCTACAATACTCTTTCTAGGTCTCTGCCCCCAGACTGGAGGCCTACCCTGTGAAAACATTTTGACACTGAGCATCCTACACATCAGAGAATTTGCAGATCTTTAAGACATTTCAATATTATCAGAATTCATTTTAATTGGGAGTTGTCCAAGTAACATTTAGGATTTTAAAACATTGACCCATGCAATTAGGTATGAGTATTCTTCCCTTTTCCTCCTAACTGATAGTTTATTAGAACATTAATAGTGTGTGCAACTGTGTGTGTTCGTGGGTATATGGGGTGTGTGCATGTGTGTGTGTGTATGTGTGTGTGTGTGTGTATACCAGAGGGCAACCTCAGATACCATTCTTCTTCCTTGGGTACCACATTCACCTTGTTTTTTTGAGACAGTCTCTCACTGGGACCTGAAGCTCACCAGTTAGACTAGGCTGGCCAGCCAGAAAGGACCAGAGATCCTAGTGTTTCTCCACCCCCAGGGCTGGAATTATAACACTGCACCACGGATTCTGAGAACCAAGCTCGGTCCCCATGCTTGAGTGACAGACACTTTACTAGATAAACAATCTCTGCAGCCCAGAACATAAATATTGTATTCCTCTCAATAAGATGGGCTCGGCACATTTTTAAGATGTCTCAAGAACTGACACACAGGGCCAATTGTGTCGCATTTTGTAAACATTAAACTGAAGGTTGCCATAACCCAAGTGTCTCACCCTGCAAGTTTTAAAAGATGAAGGGGTTTTTGGTTCAACTAATATTGACTTTGGAGATTTAAAATGACCTTCCAAGATTTATTTTTTCCTCAACTCAGACTTGATAACAAAACAAAGTATTCTTTTTATCGAGTTGCTGTGTCTAAAGAAAAGCTTCATGGTACCAAGGGGAGAAGCTAAGCACAATCATTAACTTGATCGACTCATAATCCTTAGGAAGCACAATCATTAGCTTGATCGATTCATAATCCTTAGGAAGTTTAATTATAGTCATCTCAGTATCAACTTGGTGAAAAAATGGAAAGAAAATGCCATCGTGCAGGATTTTCCCTTGATACACTGGAAAGGCTTGGGTTCTATTAACAGAATAACTGTGACCTGACTTACTATAAGAAATAAAGCTGGCCAGGCCTGGTGGCACATGTCTATAATCCCAGAACTTGGAGGGTAGAGGCAGAAGAGTCAACAACTTTGAGGCCTGGTCTACATATAAGTTCCAGGCCAGCCACGACTACCTAGTGAGACCCTGTCTCAAAACCCAGAGAGAAGGGACAACAAGGAAGGAAGTGGACTTGTTTGAGAATTTATTTTCTTTTTTCAATTTTTAAATGTTTTTTGAGAATTCCATACATGAACACTATTTTACATCGTTTCTATCCTTTCCCCGGCTCCTCCAATGCCCGCACTCCCCTCTCAAGTTCATGCTGTCTTCATTATTATCATTACCTATGTATGTATGCATTTATGCATGTATGTATGTATGTATGTATGTATGTATACAGATACACACAGCCTGCTGATGCTGAGCACATTGAGTTTTGTAAATATGGACGCGTGTTTAGGGCTGACCACTTGGGATTGCATCTCCTGGGAGAAGTTTATCCCCGGAGAAGGCCGATTCTCTCTCACACTGATTGCCTGGAGCGCTCCATCTAGGGGTTGGGTCTTTGAGATTTCCCCCGTTTGTGCAAGCACGTCAGCTGGTGTTGCCCCTGTGAAGGTCGTGTTTTGGCAGCTAATGTTGTTAAGATTACGTGGGTGCAACTTCCCTGTCGTTTGTAGAAAACACTAACTAGCAGGGGGTGTCCTGGTCCTCTGTCTCTTACAACCTTCCTATCCCTTTTTCCCCTAATGTCCCCTGAGCCTTAGGTCTAGGGGCCGTGTTGTAGATATACCAACTGGAGTTGGGCACCCCTGACCACTTATTCTCTGCATTTTGACCCATTGTGATCTCTGCAATAGACACCGTATGTCTTGAAAAGAAGTTTCTTTGGTGAGAGTGAGAACTCCCCTTATCGATGGATATAGGGGCAGGGATTTAGATACAGTTAGAAGTTATTTTGGTTCATTTTCTGGTTATAAAAGTTATTAACTGCTTTAGAATATTGGTAATTTGGAAAATAAGGTAGTTATTCTTAATTCTACTATCTTTTTATTGTTAATATTAGTGTGTGCATGTGTGTGTGTGCGTGTGTGTGTGTATTATGCGGGGAGGGCACACTTGCCGTGTCACACATGTGGAGGTCAGAGGACAACTTCATAGAGTCATTTTTTTCCTCCACTGGGAGTTCCGGAAAGCAGACTCAGGTGGTCAGGCCTGCTCAGTAAATTCTTTACCTGGTGAGCCATCTTGCCAAATTCTCTGCTTCCTTCATATAGTCACTTAGTGCCTAAGTGAACCCCAGACAGGCACTTTTCAGGATGTTTGGTTCAATAGAAGATTGTCATCAGGGGAGCTGGAGAGATGGCTCAGTGGTTAAGAACGCTTACTGCTCTCTCAGAGGACCAGGGTTTGGTTCACAACATCCATGTGACAGACAACTCATCATGATCTGTGACTACAGTTCCAGGGGATCCAAGGCTCTCTTCCGGCCTCCACAGACACCAGATACACACATGGTGTACATACATATATGCAAACAAAACACCCATGTGCATAAAAAATAAAAATAACTAAAGTTTTATAAGATTATAATCGGGGCTACGGCTATAACAGCTCAGTGGTAGAGCGCTAGCCTCCAATGCATAAAGCCTACTACTGTCAAGAAAACAAAGGTAATCATAGTGTAAATGGCATCTTATATCCTGTCGTTGGTATTGCTGTTACAATCTACATCCTTCATTCATCTCTGGGTCTTTCTAGGTCTTATTTCTATGAATACACTATTATTTATTTATTTTTATGATACACTATTGAGCCAAAGACTTCCTCATAGACTGTTATGCAAACCACCAACCCCTCTGTCTCCGGCCTTCATTTCTTCAACTAAAGGCAGCCACCTTTTGTGTCTAACTTTTTTCAGAGATTTCTTTACAGCTCTGTAAACAAAATTATCTTGCCACTAAGGACTGGGGAGGGATGAATGATTTCTGGACAACTAGTTTCCAGTTTTTCACAGGCGTGGACCACTAGCCCCCTCATCATCCCTCTCTCCGGACTAACCAGCTCATCTCCTCTGTTCTCTTAATAGAACCATGTCATCGTTTTAGTTACATCATCGCTGTCCCTGTCACAGACACCACTCACAACTGTGCCCTGTTGTAAAGCATCACCACTTTGTCTTGTGTTTTTGCCCCCAAAGTGAATTCTGTTCTGATCTGTTCTTAATTGGTTTAAACTTCCTACGGATTAACTCTCAAGCTCTCCAGCATGCCTGGTTGGCTCCGATATATCATAGACTCTATCAGGCCCATATACCTGAATTCTTCTCCCAAAGACTTCTGACCTCGTCCAGTCTGCTCTCTGTGCCTGGTACCCATCATCCTGAGGGCATCATCTTATTACTCTAGGTTCTGCTTTATCTCTGATGTTGGCTCCACTGCTTCGTGGTTTGTATTTTCCTCTTCTTATCTTACTCCTTGATTTTTATGGAGCAAATTCTCCGGTATCTTTTTGAGAAAGGGCTCATAGGAAGTCTTGAGACTCTGGTATCTGAAATGCCTTTATGCTCGGCTGACTCATAAGGAAGGGTTTAGCAATACGTTGAGTCTTATTAGGAACAGTCTTCCTTAAGGCCTTCCAGGGCATTACTGAGCTGTTTTCAAGCTTCCTGAGCTGATGAGGGGTTCAAAAAAGTTACTGTTTCCTGATCCAATGCATGTAATCTGTTTTCTCTCCCTCTTAAAGTTTAGAGATCTTCTCTTTTTTTCTGATAAAATGCATGAAGTTGGGTTTATTTTTACCCATTATAAAGTACACTGTACCTTTCCAGTCTACACGCAAGACTTCCATGTTGAAACATTTTCCCTAATTCCTTCCTTCCTTCCTTCCTTCCTTCCTTCCTTCCTTCCTTCCTTCCTTCCTTCCTTTGTCAGAGTTGACTTCTGTAGTCAGCAGTTTTCTTTTGATTTTTTTTTTTTTGCCTATGTTTTTTCTCTTCTCTCATTCCAATCTCATTTGAAAGCCCCAAGCACTGACCTTGTCTATGTTTCTTTTGATTTTTCCCATCTGCTGTCTTATCTTTGGGGCCTACTGTTAAGTGTGATGACCTTGATTTTTCATGTAACTTGTTACTGAATCTGTCCTACTATTTTATTTTACTTCAAGACCATTTTTCCTCCAATTATCTCTTTGTTTGGGTGCCTCCTCTCACTTCAAAGTTTGAGTAACTTTGCTGAGGATCTAAGAGACACTGAAGCGTGGAGCTGGGGTGGCTATTTGCTTCTCCCTTATAATCCTGCCTCCTTACAATTAGCACATTTTTGACTGTATTTTCCCCTCTCTTACAGTGGTGGCTTTTCTTAGTTGTCTGCTGAGACTTAAAAGTGTGCCACCGTTAGTCTTCAGAGACAGAGTGTAAATTGGCTCTTTCCTGGTGCTGAGGAAGGACTTGGGAGAAATGGGGTAATTGCTAATGAGTATACTTACCTTGTGAGTGACAGGAAAACATTGTTAAATTGACTATGCAGCTGTCACATAACTCTGGGTATAAAAAAAAACCACTGAGTTATATACTTTCAGTGAATCAGTTTGGGGTGTGTGTGTGTGTGTGTGTGTGTGTGTGTGTGTGTGTGTGTGTGTAATATTTCAATAAAACTATCAAACAAAAAGTGGGACACTTACTCAAAGCTTGTGGCTGGGGCTTGTTCTTTGTGGGACTTGTTCTAGTGTGATTTGGCAGGGCCGTGAGTATTAGGAGCCCCTCAGATCAGATTCTGTCTTCCAGAGTTTGCTAGTTCCCCCCACCCCCTAAGAGACTGCCCAGCTCTCCAGCATGGAGGCTAAAAGGCTGGTTTTATGGACTAACCCCACCCCATCCCCATGTTTGTTCCTCACCTGTGACTGGTGCTCTGCTCTACCCACTCCAGAGACTATGTCTTAAAAAATAGAGTTGAGAAAGGACAGTAGAAAGGCTTCTGGGAGGTGATCTGCCTGCTTACCTGAACTGTTAGCCAGAGGCATCTGTCTTAACCGCCTCCCTCTCCCCAACTAAATGTACACTTTCCTTCCCTTTACTGATTTTTTTAAAGAAGTCTGTGAATCGAAATTGAGAACAAGAAATGAGGAGAGACACAAGTATCAAATATAGGTCACTGTGGGGCTCAGAGGTTAGGAGCATTGACTGCTCTTCCAAAGGTCCTGAGTTCAATTCCCAGTAACCCCATGGTGGCTCACAACCATCTGTAATGAGGTCTGGTGCCCTTTTCTGGAGTGCAGGCAAACATGCAGACAAAACACTATATACATTATAAATAAGTAAATCTTTAAAAAAAATAGGCAATTTGTTTTCTCCAGTTCCTTTGATCTATTGCATTATGTACTACTGAGATTCCGTTTCATTTAAAATTCTGATTTAGAAAAAAAAAACAGAATAAGCATTTATTTCCAAACAAGTTATTCTTGTAATTCTTATAGATGCCGTATCAAAAAAGTCTGGGCATGTCCCTCCCCTACCAAAGGTAGAAATATTATTTTTTTATTTTTCATGTACAAACAGAAAGACCAATCCTTTCTGAATTCAGAGACCTAATTAAGTTCCTTTAAGCATAAGGTTTATGATTGGCTATTTTGAGATTTAAAAAAAAATAGTAAAATAAAAACTGAAACTCCCAGCCAGGTGCTGAAGGATTGCCTTAGCTTTGCCATGATTGAAGTTCTCAGTTCTCACTGCCCCAGAAAGAATCGCCAGATCACATGGTTGTGATAGAGAGAGGAGAGGCTTGCTATTTTCTCCACACATTCCTCTCATGTGGCTCTTTGGTCTTAAGGGAACTTATTCAGTTCATCTGCACTGAAGTAGGACCCAGAGCATTAAAATGATGCAGATGGGGGGGGGGGTGTCACTAGCCGACCCCTATCCTCTGATATGCTTGATCAGGCAGGGGCTTGGTTCTGTTTGCATTGCTGCTCCTAGGATTATACTGACTATCCAGGACATATATCTTAAAGATGTAGCCGGTGACTCACAGAGCAAGAGAAAAACTGTTGACTTTTTAGAGTGCCATATTGGCACTGGCACATTCAAAGCTATTCTGAATTGCCTTGTGATGAAAGCATTTCAGTATCATAAGATGTTAGTCATGACTGATGTCTCTCAAGCATAGCAATTCTTTTTCCAATCTACATTTTACAATCTACATGAGAAAGGAAACTCAACTCTTATTTTCCATGCTGGGGATTGAGTCTGGGCCTCCCATGTGCTCTGTCTGCACAGCTCCGCCATTGAACTCTACCTCAAGCCTCTGAGAGAACCCTGTTCTCAGTGCTTTATATGATGACGTATGTCAGTTTGACCTTCCCGAAACATCACAGCCATTTAAAAACTAGCTCTTTAACGTGAAGGGTCTCATGAGAAATAAATATGTGAAGCCCCTTTCTCAAAGATTGTTAACAAGGGCACTGTGATGTGTTTTGATTATCCCAGAATTATAAAAGTTAAGACAAGAAGATCATAAGTTCAAGGCCAGCCTGAGCTACAGAGTATATCTGGGGCTAGCCTGCACATGATAGCAAAACACACACACACATACACACACACACACACACAAAATGTAGGGCATTAAACTAAGCTGGAGCTTCCCAAGTGTAGATACCCCTACAATTGCTCAGGTCACATGTCTGTGAAGCCAGCCTTGGAAGGAAGAGCCTGTTAGTGTCTCTACGGATTATAATACAAACATTTTAGCCATTACTAACCCATGACTAACACCTCTGCTCACGGAGCTTTACTCCCAGATCAGCCAGAGCTAATTTATTATGAAGTCAATTCCTAAATCTCCACCTCTCAAACCCTGGAGTTAAATCACTAAACTAGCACACATCTTACAATAGTTCCTTCCATGGTGTTCCCTGCCGGGACATTCAGAGCTCTATGGCAGTAACTTCAGGAACTTTCTCTCTGCTCTGACAGTGGCTGTCAGTGGGTCAGTCAGTTCTTCAAGTCAAATTAAATTAAAACCTGAGATCTGATCTGCAAGAGGATGGGGACTTAAATAAAAATATATCTCTTATTTCTAATCTCCTGGCAGTTAGTAGAGCTACCTATCCCCCATACACGCACACACACACACACACACACACACACACACACACACCTCCCTTATTTTTTAGTTCAGTTCATCTGAGCACCTGCTGCTCATTTAAAAGGAAATTAAACCAATGGCATTTGTCTTCCCCATTGGCAGTCTTTGAACATCCTCTCATTCTCAGTAACACTCTATATTCAGGCCCAGCCACGTGTCCTTTAACTTACTTATTTTGAATCCTGAATCTGATTGCCACTTAGAAATTCATGTAGCGCCACCCTCCCCCACAGAGGCCCTTTCCACTCACATGATGGACTAGAAGGTCTCTTAGGGGATTCTAAAATGATTTAAAATGCCGTTAAGAGATGTCAAGGCCCCATAAGGGAGGGAAGGGACGAATAGGTATTTATCATAAGTAAACATCCTATCCTGCTATCTCAGAACGGGGCAGTACTGATACCTTGAACTTTGAATACATTGGCATCTGTTCTGTGGTTGCCTTGCTGTGAAGGCTGCTCCCTTGAGTCTGCCTCTAAACAAGCAGAGCCTGCCGTGGGGCTAAACTGGCTCCTTATGTAGTCCAGGAAGCTGATGTGAGTGAGAGCTGAGAGCTCCTTCCTCCCAGGGGCAAAGAATCAGAAACCAAGTGTGCAAGTTACAAAGAAGCAATTATCCTAGCAAGCCAGAGGTTGATGGTAAGGTTAAGAAAGAAATGGCTGGCTTGGAGGATGCTACATGTCTCTGTAAAGCTAAAGGCCTGGGAAGACTGTTGCAGTAAGAAGAAATGTAACCATGCTTTTTTTTGGGGGGGGGTGAAGGTTTCAAGACAGAGATTTTCTGCATAACCCTGGCTGCTGTAGAACACTCTCTGTAGACCAGGATGGTCTCAGACTTAAAGATCCACCTGCCTCTGCTTCCCTAGTACTGGGATTAAAGGCGTGCGCCACCACCAACAGTGCACGTAGCATTTATTTGTTTGTTTGTTTGTTTGTTTGTTTTCTATTTTATGCTTATTGGTGTCTTGCCATGGGTCTCAGGTCCCCAGAACTAGAATTACAGACAGTTGTGAGCACCATGTGAATGCTAGGAATTGAACCTGGGTCCTCTGGAAGAGCAGCCAGGGTGCTTAATTGCTGAGCCATTTTTCCAGCACACCCCCCTCCCCCGCATGTAACTTTTTAAACTAGAACTTCCTTTAGTTTCCCTGAGACCTTGCCTCCCTAGGAGGGTCTTGAATCAGCCCCCTCAAGAAGAGATCGCTCAATCGCAGTAAACACAGAGGAACAGGAAAAGTGTCCGTTTCACATACAGTGATGCATCTTTTCTCTCCTCATGACCAGAGCCAAGGCAATCCATCAAGCACGAAGCCTTAAGGGGGTCCGAACGATAAGCTGTCCCCCTGATGCACTCTGCCCCCAAAGAGGAACTTGCAAGCTGTAGTCACTGTCTTTCACAGAGGCTTGGGTTTACTCACAGTTAGTAACCAGCCATGTCAGCTAACATCACCAGGAACGTCTCCTCGTCCACCAGAGACTAAGGATACCCACCACTAAGTTATTACACTCGTGGGCTCGGCGACGCTTACAGGAGAGGCTGAGGCAAGAGGCTCGCTTGCCCGAGTAACGCAGTGAAGCCCCATTGCTAAAAGGAAGATGGAGGATCCGTTCTTGGCCCTTTGGCTGATACCGAGGGTCAGAAAGAAAGCGAGCCAGGCCCAGTGGATCACACCTGTAGCCCTAGCACTTGGGAGACTGGAGCAAAAGAATTCTTGAGAGCAACCTAGATTACAGAATAAGACCCTGACTCAACAAGAAGAGGAGGAGGGGGATCAGGGAGATGACTCAGAAAGGTGCCCACCACACAAACACGAGTACCCGAGTTCAGATCCCCAGCACCTACAGAAGGTGCTGGACATGCCAGCATGTGTATGTAACCTCCATGCTGGATTCCTGAGGCTTACTTAGCTAGTCAACATAGCCAGGTCAATTAGCTTGAGGTTCAGAAATGGGCCTATCTCAAAAATAAAATAAAATAAAATAAAATAAAGGTGGCAAATGAGAGGAAAATCCTGTCTGGCCTTGGACACACATCAGCACCTATACATGCACACATCCACACCAACACATGCATTCACTACATACCACAAAAAGGAGAAAAGAAAGTCACTATCCCGTGATCTGAAAGTATAAGGTGAAGCTGGGGCAGAAGGGAACTATTAGGATTCGAGTGTGCCCTGGTCCCCAGAGGCTCAGGTATATAAACCCTTGGCCGCCAGCTGGTGGCGCTGTTGTGAGGCAGTCGAGCCTTTAGCAAGTGGGGACCATCTGGAGAGATTAGGTTTCCGGGGATGCACCTTGCCAGCCGAGCCCAACTTCCTGTCCCAGCTCTGCTCCCTCGTCTTAGGAGAAGTAACATGCTTTGCCACAAGCTCCCCAGCTCCAGGCAAGGAGCCCGGCTTGCCCTGCAGTCTCCCACCAATAAACCGTAGCCAGAATGAATCCTCCCTCTGCTTTTCAGCAGGTGTTCTCCTACAGCAATGGCAACGGGAACTAATCCAGCGCCCCTGGGAAAACTCACGTCTGATACAGTTTGCTCCGGACAGCGCAGCTCTGCAAGCCCAGCCCTTTCACAAACTAAGAGCAGCTTAGGAAACTGCTTTCCAAACCCCTTGCATACAAGAGGGGTAGAAATTTTTTCCCATAGGTGAATGATGAAGCAAATTAAGTCAGTCTTAAAAGTTTGGATTAACTATGAAGTAGAACCAAAAGATGAAAGGTTTTATTCTTTGGTTTTGTTTTGTGTTTTTTTTAAAAAGGGAGCAGTTAAAGGGCTGGAGAAATGACTGAACAGTTACAAGTGCTTGCTGCTCTTGCCAAGGACCTAGGTTCGGTTCTTTGCACCCACTTCAGACAGTTCCCAACTGCCAGTAATTCCAACTCCAGGGATCAGTGCCCTCTAGTGGCCTGCCAGGATGTCACCACTCACACACATATAAGCATGCATGTGCATGCATTCTCACACACACACACACACTTAAGATCAAAACAGATGCAATTTTAAAGGCAGTTAAGTATTCAGGGAACAAAACAATGGGCACAGAGAACACAGATGCCAACTGAAGGAGCTTTCCAGGGCCGAACGGAAACCATTTAAACAATAAATGGCATTGAGTCATGACCTCCAAAATGTAAAAAGTCCAGTAGAACATGCGGATATCAATCTGTGGTTAAATAAATGAGGGAGGAGGAGAGGAAGCTCCCACACAGGAAAACGGCAAATGCATTGTATGGACGCCGCCCTGTCTGCTGCAGGAGGATAGACTCCTACCTTATCCCCAGACTGCAGGCTACGCTCAGCCACTCACTGCCAAATAGCACAGTGCAGGAAGAAGGGAGGTGACTTTCTGCTCTTGAAACTTCATCTAGCGTACGTTGGCAAAGCCATCGGGTTTAACATCATCAGTGACAGCAGGGTGTCAGGAAGAGGATAGGATAAAAGTCCGCCCTCATAGTCATTCTCCCACAATGCCTACCTACTGTCTAACAATAGGAAACCCTCAGTCAAACCCAAATTGGAGGGCATTTCATAAGATGCCTTCAAATGTGCCAAGGTCATAAATAAAGTTCTGACAAACATCACGGTCCACAAGAAACCAAAGAGAGATACTGACTAAATGCTGTGTTGTATCCTGCGTGGGACGGAAAGGGGACATTAGAGAAAACTGAAAAAAAAAAAAATCCTGGATGTAGTGTGGAGTTTGTTTTTAAAAAGAGAGCTGACACCTCCCTTGTCAAGTAGCTTCATGAGAAACTCCTCTGAAGCCAGAGCGTACTTTCTAGGAACTTTCTGTCATCCTGAGACTGTTCGGCAGTCATGCTTTAAAATCCTTCTAGGGGGCTAACAACGTGGCTCAGTGAATAAAGGCGGTTGCCATCAAGCCTTTACCTGATTACCTGTGTTCAATCCTAGAAACCTACGTAGTGGTGGGTCAGAACCTACTTTAGAAAGTGGTTCGTAAGCTGGAGAGATGGCTCAGAGGTTAAGAGCACTGACTGCTCTTTCAGAGGTCCTGAGTTCAATTCCCAGCGACCACATGGTGGCTCACAACCATCTGTAATGAGACTGGTGCCCTCGTATGGCCAACAAGGAGACAGACAGAACACTGTATACACAATAAATAAATAAATCTTTAAAAAAAAAAAAAAGAAAGTGGTTTGTGCATGTGTACACACTAAATACATTACTTAATTTTTTAAAAAACTGCCTCTTGAAGTCGAGCATGGTGGCACATGCACTTAATCCCAGCACTCAGGAGGCAGAGGCTGGTGGCTCTCTGTGAGTTCGAGGTTAGCCTGGTCTACAAAGTGAGTTCCAGGATACCCAAAGCTAAGCTACTACACAGAGAAGTCCTGTCCTGAAAAATTAAAAAGGAAAAAAAAAAAGAAGCAGAAGAACAAGAATAAAAAGTCAGCTAGATCTTCCCTCCTTTAAATCGCTTCTCTTCAGTATCAGTCGCAGCGGGAAATGCCTGGCGCCTCCCATACAGCCTCCTCTGAGTCCTTCCTTTCTTTGAAGGCTGCCTCTTGACCCTGTGTGCAGGTGCACACGCCTTTAGTCTCAGCACAGAAACAGAGGCAGGCAGATCTCTCTGTGTTCAAGGTCAGCCTGGTCTGCACAACAAGTAGTAGGCCAGCCAGAGCTACGTAATGGGACCCTGTTTGTAAAAAAACAAAACAAAAAAAAATCAATTAATTTTTTAAAGCCTGCTACTTGAAACGTGAAGCAATGGGCAATTGCATATACCAACTGTTTACACAGGGGGCAAGTAAGTCACCTGTTGAGTACTGTGAGCTCTCTGCAGATGGCTTACCTGTGATTCATGAGTGGCATGGGTTATATTTAACCTCCTTGGGAATCCCAGCCCCTAGAAGGTTAGCTGTGTTCAGCTTTGTAACTCATAGCTCAAATTTCCTAGCTCCCAGAACTTGAGGTGAAATTAAAGAATGTTTGGGGGTTTTGTTTTTGTTTGTTTGTTCGTTTGTATATGTGCCTAGTGTTAAAAAAAAAAAAAAAAAAGTCTCACCTCTCTAGCTGCCCACACTGGGCACACACACAGCAGCGGTGACCTCAGCGATGAAAGGTAGTTGTATTCTCACACAGCTGTGACACATGGCTCCTCATTCTTTCCACAACCAGGTCTGTTTCACAGAGAAACCCTGTCTTGAAAAGAAAGAAAGAAAGAAAGAAAGAAAGAAAGAAAGAAAGAAAGAAAGAAAGAAAGAAAGAAAGAAAGACCTTTAGTACATTCTGTTTAATCTTAGAGATAAAATGCCAGTGTTGGGGTCTCTTAGAGGGAGTATGGATCAGCTGTTGCGTTCACCCCATCCCAGCCCTCACGTATGCTCTCTGAGACTTCGACGGTGAGATCTGTGGCCTCTGTCTCAATCTCTGTAAAACTGTTGCCTCTTCAAAACCATGATGTCCCAAGGTTCCCTGGAATGGGCTGGTGTCATCCAGCAGCCAGTCCAGCCTGGGCTAGAAGCCCGGGTCTTTGCATACTGTCCTTTGGTGCTTCTTGTGTGAAACCGTTATACAGTGATGTCTATCCTGGCAGGTTGTTAAAATTGTAACCACTATAGTGATGGCCACCCTGGCAGGTTGTTAAAACTGTAAATTTGATAGCAACTGTAAAGGGTCAGACTTAGAAACTCCAGAAAGGAAAGTTATCATTCTTTGGGGGGAGGGATGTGGTAATTTCCATGTTTTGGCCTCAGCTGCAGTAGGCTTAGAACTGGAGGATTCGTTTAACTTCCTTTTTACTTATTCTCTGTGTCTTTCACATCATGCATCTTGATCCCATTCATTTCCCGTCCCTTCGTATCCACCTTCTGCCTTTGCAACTCCTCCTCCTAAAATAGAATAGAATTTAAGAAGAAGAGAAACGAAAAGAGAAAAGAAAAACAGAAAAAGGAAAAAAACTCTCATCATGGAAGCTGTAGTGTAACTCAGTGAGTCACGCAGTATCCCTTTTGTCCATATATCTTTGCTTGCAAGTGTTCTTTGCAAAGAGTCACTGGTCTGTGTTGAGCCCTCTGGTTTCTGCTACACTCTTAATGCTGGACTCTCACTTGGACTCCTCTTGGATATCCTATTGTTGCCCTGTGTTGTGAAGATCCTGAAGCTTTGGGTCTGAGGGTCCCTTCTTGTGCTCCCGCAGAACAAAGATGGAGTGGATGTTGGGACGGGCCAACTCATAGCCCTGGTTCTGGGCCTAGGTAGTTGCGGGGTTGGTCAGCCTGCCAGCTCTCCATCCTCACTACCGGTGTGAGCTTTCCAGTACTGCCCGGGCTAGTTTGCTCCATGCAGCTATAAGCAAGGTGCGGGGCCGTTTCTCCTCCTTTCTTTTCCTCATGGTAGCTCTCCCCACCTGGACCGTCAGGGCCAACTCTAGTGTGCTGCCCAGGTGAGGTGTGGGAGCTACTCTCCAAGTGCAGCATCTGGTAAAGGACAGAGATAGTTTTCCCACACTTATGGCTTCAGGACCAGCTCTCCCACCTGCCTCAGGCAAAGAGGGCATCTCTTCCCTGCCCATGCCACCATATGGCAGATGAAGGGCAGGGCCAGATCTCTCGGGCCCTTATGTTCTCATGCTGGCTCACCCATGCCCCCATAAACAGGCTCAGCTCTGCTGTGCTGCCCAGACTAGGTACAGGGCTTACTTTCCTAAGGGTTGCAGCTGGTAAAGGGGATGGTCAGCTCCCTCGCCAGCTGGAGGTGGTGGTGGCGAGGAGGCACCTTTCCTTCACTTCTACCACCACACTGCAGGCAAGGGAAGAGGTACCAGCTATACCCCTCTCACACACTCAGGGCTGCCTCATCTGCCCCCTATCTACAGGGCTGACTCTACTGTGCTGCCCAGGCCAGGCACAGGGCCTGTTCTCCCAAGGGCTGCAGCTGCTGAGGGGCTGGGTCAGGCCTACCTGCTGCAGACGGTGAGGGGCGATGGGAGGGAGCATCTTTCCCTCTGGCCCATGCCCTGTGAACAGGGTCAGCTCTATTGTGCTGCCCAGCTGAGGTGTAGGACCCTCTCTCCTGAGGGCTTCAGCCGGTGAGAGGCAGGACCGGAGTTCTCCCTAATGTTCCAGCCAGTATCCTCTCGGTCTTTAGTGGTATCAGGAGCCATGGACATCAGCAGAGACCACGCCTGCATCAGAGCCATGAGCCCAGACATGGGCCCCAGCAGCAGGAAACCTGGGTGAATAAAAGTGGTATTACTCACCCCACATAACAGAAACAGATAGAGGCAGAACCAGCCTGGAGTGCAAAGACCTTTCTGGTGATTTGTCCCCCTTGCTGTAAGAAATGGCGCCAACTCACTGAAATCATTAACCAGCCACCTAAGCTGCTTGAAGGAACATGTGTTTTCCCTGGAATTGTTTTGTCCTCTGGAACTGTGTCACGGAGAATTACAGCCAGGGTTAATTACATGTTGTCAAGGCCAGGCCCTGTGCCAAGTCTTCTGGGTGGGTTATTCATTATGTGCTTGCAGCAAGGCTGGCCTAAGCTCTCATTACCACGGGTGCTGGGTTGCTCCTGGCGATTGGTAGAGTGCCCTACCTAGACAGCTATAGTGCACCAAGGGGAGCTATTCGAGAGCATCCCTCCCTCAACAGGAGCAAGCGTGGCTAAGACAAAGTAGGTCGTTAGCAGGAAGACAGATGAGTTCTTGTTCATCAGAATGCTGTGGGGTTTGTTTCCTTGGATTTGCTGTATTCTGCGTGTGAAGGCGCATTTTCAAATTTCACATTTTTAGAGCTGAAGAAAGGTAAGCTATTCCTTTTTTAAAAAAATCAAAATATAGTCAGTGAATTCTGTTCACTGAATCATGGGTCTAACACCTGTTTATTAACCAATCCCAGATGAGCCTATGGATTTGCGTGCCCCTTGTCACAGTTCTGGAGTCCCACCAGGATCTTTGGTCCCTGACCAGCATCCCCTGTTCCATCATTTTGCCAGGAGCTGTAGCTAATCCAATGGAAGCAGCAACTTCAACAGCCCATGGTAAAATCAGTCCCTAATGTTTTCTTTCGCCTTTTCTGCAATGGCATGCTGAATCTTTCTCCTTCTGACTTACGAAAATCAACTGTCAAATTCCTCAGTTCAGCCGCTGCTAGGCTCTGCCATTATTCATCATGAGATGGCATGAACTCTCATTTAATGAATTATGTTCTTAGAAGTTAGTACTCAAAACCGATCTCTTGCTAAGTCTCCACGGTACTTTTGAGATTATGTGTATGTGTTCATATAGTGGAAATACAATGTAATCCCGGGCTATTATGTATGCATTTCTTCCTAGCATTCAACGACAGCGCACTGAGAGATTACATTTTAAATGCTTATTCTTTGGCGATTCATAAGCACTCTTAAGTCAGAGCTAGATTTATTGTTTGTTATTATCTGCTCTTTTAACTCAGAAGTACACTGTAGCTATGGCTGTTTCACTGTCAACATCACACACAAATGGAGGAAATAATCTCATGTTGGGAAATTATCCTCCCGTACATCAACAAAATCACTCATACCATTAACAAATGGGTAGAGTTCTGAAAGACGTTTATTTCACTTTCATCTTATTAATGTAAAGTCAAATACCAACTGGCATTGTGTGGGAACTGCATTCATCGACGGTGGGCATGGTCTGGACACAAACAGAGAATTTCCCCAGAGTCTCTACACTGGTCTGACAGGTGATAATCTGGACCTTAGAGTGAAGCTGTTGAGTAGTTCCCTGTTTCTAATTCACCACATGATCCTCTTCGGCAAAAATCTCTGTATGTAATGATGTTTGTGATGATGCTAATAATAGCCAATACGTATTGATCACAAGTGGCAGATATTATAAGGGTAGCTTCCCTGGATCTTCACAGATGTTCTTACCTTGCTGAGCCAAGGAGGCTATGATGGCGCTAACCCCGGGGGACTTCCAGCACTAGGTGGAAAAGAAAGCATCTGTTCGCTAGCTCTTTCTCACTAACAAGAAACATGGCAGCTACTGGGCTTCTGTAGTTCATCTCAACCCTGTGTAAATAAAATGGATGTCTGAGCCAGCTTCCTATTACTTCAGCAAAATGACTTATAAAGAGAAAAGATGGGGCTGGAGAGGTGGCTCCATGGTTAAGAGAACTTGCTGTTCCTCCAGAAGATTCCAGTTCAGTTCCCAGAGGCCATGTCAAGGGGCTCACAATCTCCTGGAACTCCCACACCAAGAGATCCAACACCTCTTTACTTTGCAAGCACCTGCATTCACACGCACATACCCCCATTCAGATACAAATATCTACATTAAAAACAATAAAAATACATTTAAAAATTAAAAAGGTATGCTTGGGCTCACAAGTATAGAGATTCAAGTCCCAGATCTGCAGTCCCAATGCTCTGGGTCTCTCTGGTGGGCCTCACACTTAGCAAAGGCAGAAAGCACATGTGAAGAGTTAAGAATTAAGGCCTTCCAGGAAAAGACAAACAAACAAACAAAAGAGATGGATCATACTGTGCCTTTCAAAGTCATGCTCCAAAAAAAATAACTAAAGCCTTCTGACTAGGTTCCACCTCCCACTGGGTTCCACCCCCACCTCCCAGTACCATCCTGGGAACCAGCTCTGAATCTGGGCCTTCAGGAAGCATCCATCCAAATCCAAACCACAACAGAGTGACTTTATCCCCTGTCTGTGAGGCTATGACTACAGTGTGTGCTCCCAGTGATGGAGCAGCACTCCATGTCCAGCTAACATGTGGATGGGCGCCCAGGAGGCAAGGGCCAGAGCTTCTGAGAGACATCGAAGTCAACTCTTGATGAGACAGCCCCTCTGAGATCGTGCTGTGCAGGAGCCTCAGCATGAGTATTTTCAGTCATTCAGAGTAATCACCAGTAAATTGTTTCATGCAAATAGGACCTAGGCACATATTGGATGACAGGCAGTTATTAAGACAGCTGGTGATTAGCTCAGGCTCGGAGACAGAAAAGTGAGTGTTCTTCAGAGCAGGTAGAACACAAGTGCAGGAGGGGGCGATTTCAATGACAGGTTTTACACTGTAATATTTATGTTTACAAATTGCTTCGCACATTGAGACATAGCAGGAAGCCAGGTGTGTGAGCACTGTTAAATGGCGGTTTCGTGTTTCAACACAACACTGTGTTGTTTACTTGCTTACGAATGGCTCCTTCTGTACGGCAGGAGTTGAGTGGGACCTGGTGAGTGGCTGCATAGCTGACGTGACCAACACCTTGCTGTCAAAGTTCACACACACCAGTGAGGTCTTAGTCCACTGGGCAGAAGACTGAGTACCCATTCTAGATCAGGGGACACCAGCAGTGTCCCTAGGCAACCGTCTCCCGTCCCATTCTTGGCCATATCTTCCTGGTCCTCCATCATTCTCAAAGGTGTGCCACGCCATCTCCAGACTGGATGTCACTGCTTTGCCCTTCCCTCTCGCTTTCAGTCAGTGGTCCTCAACCTTCCTAATGCTGCGACCCTTTAATACAGTTCATGCCATAAAATGATCTTCATTGCTGCTTCATAACTGTAATTTTGCTACTGTTATGAATCGTAGTGTAAATATCTGTGTTTTTGATGGTCTTAGGTGACCCCTGTAAAAGGGTATTTTGAGAACCACTGCTTAAAGTAAAGATAATTCTAGATTCAGCTGCTTCAAAACTTTGTTATTAAAAGTACAGCTACCAGGCCTGGAGAGAGGGTTCAGTGGTTAAGAGCACTGGTTGCTCTTCCTAGAGGACCTGGGTTTAATTCTCATCACCCACATGGCAGCTCGTGACTGCCTGTAACACCAGTTTCAGGGGATCTGATACCTTCACACAGACATTCGTGAAAACAAAACACAAATGCACATGAAATAAAAATAATTTTTTAAAAAATGCAACTTCCTAGGCCTGTTGGCATTTCTATGCACTTTAAAGTTTTGGCTTAAACAGAACACCTCGTTCTGACCCATAACTTGACAGCTAACACTTTGATCTATAAAGAGCTACAGCCAGAGATAATTAATTCAGATAATTCAGAAGCCAGAATAAGTTCTCATTTCTTCCCAGCATGCCCATAACGCCAAATCATCTCTGCGACGAGGGAACCAGGCAGGCGCCTCCCTTTGTGGCCACTGGAGCTCTGCTCAATTTATTTGTCCCTAAACTGTTTATGTCCCTAATGATTCAGGACACAGTGCCGGCATGCACCTCAGAGACTAGCAGTCACCGCGATATTGTCTCATTATGCAAGTGGAAGCCCATAACTAATGTGGTGCTGGCCAAGCCATGTATGAGAGACCCTCCTGTCTGTTTGCTCCTCTCTGACGCTAACGGTTCGGTAAAGCCCGGGCCTGCGTATGGTATTCCAGCAGCAGTTAACTGTTACAGTGCATAGGGCATTTGTGAGAGCCAGGCTGTCCTTCTAATCTCTTCTCAGACTTGTTTTCCAGCAGCTTTTTCGATTTTATTGTTGATTTTCTAAATGATGCCCTCTTTGCCAAGTGTGGACATCACATCATACAATTATTTTACTGACGAAAGCCCTATGTTTTTAAGGACAGAAAATATAGTATTTAATGAAGGGTAGGAGTTGTCCTTTTTTTTCCGGGTACTTAAAAGTACCCATTTTTCTATTAATTTATTTGGTTAGCGTACAGCATAGTGGGTTTCTTCACAGCATTTTCACATTGTGTGTCGCTAAACTTTGTTCTCATCTATTCTCTTCCTCTGCCCCCCCCATTTCCTTGCCCTCCCTTCTTATTCCTCTCCTTCCCCCAAATCACCCCACTTATGCTTTCTTGTCACATTTCAATATGGATTTCTTTCCTGTATGAATTCATATCAAGAAGGAGTTCTTTTCCTATCAGGCATGGTGTGGCCTATGACTTCAGACTTAGCCCTCAAGATGGGGACAGATAGATCTCTGTGAGTTCAAGGCTACCCAAGTCTGCATAGTGAGTTCCAGGCCAGTCAAGGCTATATCATGAGACCGTATCTCAGGAGGAGGATGGCTTTTCCCCACAAATGGTCTGATGGGTTACCAGAAGGGAGGGAAGGTTAGTGGATCCTTCTATTCACTGAGGCTGAGGTTTCACATTAATCACTTAACCCACTATGACTCTTGTGTGAGGTTGCCATTTAAAGTGCCGCTGAGTGGATGCTACCGTGGCAGAGATGTGTTGTCTCTGAGTTCTACAAAACCAAAAGTCCCCGATCAAGGTGCTGTCAAGGATCCGTTGCTTCTGGGACCGTGAACAAACTTGTCCTGATTTTGGTGTGGCTTCTGGGAGTGTGTTGGTAGGTTTTGACATCCCTGGGGTGTGGCTTTTTGTTTTGTTTATCATCATGTGACATTTTCCTTGCGTGTGTCACAAATTTCTCACTTGTGTAACGACACAGGTCATGTCGGAACAGGTTACAGCTACTTCTATGGCCTCATCTCCACAAATTAGACCTGTAACAGCCCTTTCCGAGGCACTCTGGGCTAAGACTACCGTCCTGCAAATAACGACATGGAGATGTATTGTTAATTATAAAATTAACAATCGCATATAATAATTAATAATCGCATAGACTTGTTCCTAACCAGCTCTCGTAACGTCTTCACACGGTGTCAACAAACACCCTGCAACACAAACGTTCGTCTGTTTCTTTCGTTTGGCCAAGGAAAGGCATTTCCAGTTCAGCGTGTTGTCTCTCTAACCGGCCACTTCAACTGCACACTTTGTGAAGAGAACATTTAAGGCTGAGAGTCAAAAGCTATTTGGGAGTCAAAAGGCCCTCACCAAATCCAAACTCCTTATTTTTACAGAGGAGGCAGCCCGAGGTCCAGAACAATTCCGTGCCTTATTCAAATATGGCATACTCAGCCCCTTAGAACTGCGTGGTTATCAGATCTCAGCTACCCGGATTCTCACCCTAGCTCCCATGTAGCGTACTGCTTCTGTGAGCCAGCAAGGCCATCGCTCCCTATGATTAAAAGGTCCCTGCCCTTGGACCTTTGCATCTTGTTTCTGGCTGAAAGGAGCAATGAAGTTTATCTTCGGAAATACCCCCCCACCCCCTTCTGGGTATTTGGGGAAATGCCTGAGCTGTAGGGTTTTCAGACACTTCTCAGCCTCACCCCCGGGAGTCACTCAACACAAGTGTGAGCTCTGGGCAGGAGTCCTGTCTGATCATTAAGAAGAACATACTTTCCCAGAGAGCTGAAGCCATCGGTGTTGTGAAATGTGACAGAAATTAATTTAATAATTGAGTATACATTTTGATTTGTTGTAATTCTTGGACTTGTTGGGGATGTAAGGATGTTTTACATTTTATATGTTATAATAAAAATATGTAGGTACATACTTCCTTTTATTAGCCACTTCCCAAACTATTTTGGTTTGGGCGTTTTGTTCCCCCCACTTTAATTAGGTATAGCTGATAAATAAAAATATCGTCTGGCCTAGAGAGATGACTCAACGATTAAGAGCATTGGCAGTTCTTCCAGAGAACCTGAGTTCAAGTCCCAGCAACCACAGGGTGGCTCACAGCCACCTATAATGGGATCTGATGCCGTCTTCTGGCATGCAGGTATACGTGCAGTTATTGCATGCATATATAAGAGCACCATATACATAAAATAAGTAAGTCTTAATAAATTCTTTTAAGAAATAAAAAGACAACGTAAAAAATGATGAGTTATCCCAGCAGCAGTAGCACACACCTTTAATCCCAGGTAGAGAGAAGCAGATCTCTGTGAGTTTGAAGCCAGCCTGGTCTATAGAGCTAGTTTCAGGACAGCCAGGGCTACACAGAGAAACCCTGTGTCAGGAAAAAAAAAATGATGTGTGTTTTAAATATATAACATCATAGTGTGACGTGTGTGTAGATTGTGGAATACTACCATGATCAAGCTAGCTTACATGTCCCTCACATCACATGGTTGGATTTGTGGATAACAAAATGGCGAGTCAGCTGCTTTTCTTTTTTTTTTTTTTTTTTTTTTGGNTCTCTTTTCCTTTTTTTTTTTTTTTTTTTTTGGTTTTTCGAGACAGGGTTTCTCTGTGGCTTTGGAGCCTGTCCTGGAACTAGCTCTTGTAGACCAGGCTGGCCTCGAACTCCCAAAGATCCGCCTGCCTCTGCCTCCCCAGTGCTGGGATTAAAGGCGTGCGCCACCACCGCCCGGCTGAGTCAGCTGCTTTTCAAATCTCACGTGTGCAATGCACTGGTAGTAACTGTGACCTCTGTGCTGTGAACTGGGCGTCTAAAACATGCTCGTCTGGCATAGCCAAACTTAAAAAAAAAATCTGACCAGCATCGTTCCCGCCTGTTTCCTCCCGTAAAATTCTGTACCTATGTGAACTCAATTCTGTATTTTTTTTCTTCTATGTCTGTCTTATTTCACTGTACATAATGTCCAGTAAATCTATTTGTGTCAATATAAATGGCACGATTCCCTTCTTTTCCAAGGCTATATAGTGTTCCATAGTATATATGTGTACAGTGTTTGTATATGTGTCTGTGTGTGTGGTGTGCACGCGCGCACATGTGCATGTATCCATCAATGACATTTAAAAAGTTCTCCCTGCTTTTTTTTGAAAGTTTGCTCTGTTGGCGACCTAGCCATGTCTGAACTATTTACCAGCTTGCCTTTTGCTTTTAATATAGTACCTGCAATGAAGTAGGCTATCAATGTATATTTGAATGGTGTATTGTTTTATAAATAAAAAGGTAGGGGCTGGAGAGATGGCTCAGTGGTTAAGAGCACTCACTGCTCTTCCAGAGGTCCTGAGTTCAATTCCCAGCAACCACATGGTGGCTCACAGCCATCTATAATGAGATCTGGTGCCCTCTTCTGGCATGCGGGCATACATGGAGGCAGAGTGTTGTATACATAATAAATAAATAAATCTTTTTTAAAAATTAAATAAATAAATAAAAAGGTAGAATCAGATTTTTTTTAGTGCTGATAGTTCATTATTAAAATATAATTTGGGGAGTGGTTAGTTGTTTTGTTATTAAGATAAGTCTCACTCTGTAGTCAAGGCCAACCCCAAACCCAGTACCTAATCAGTCTAGCCTTGAACTCCTGGCAATTCTCCTGCCTCCTCCTCAGGAAGTTCCCTTCTGCCTCTCCCTCCTGCTGACTCCAAGGTCATAAAACTAACGTCTCTCTGCCTGCTTTGGGGGAGCTGGTCATTTCCTTTTGTGCATCTCGCCTATGATCTATCCCAATTAACATTTCTCTGTCAGGAGTTTCTCTCATTTCTTTCTTGTTTTAACATCTACATACCCATTGTGAGGTAGATATGGAGGCCAATGGTAGAATGCTTACCTTGTCTGCCTGCAACTCTGGATTCAATTCCTGATATTTTTTTAATATTTATTTATTTATTATGTATACAATATTCTGTCTGTGTGTATGCCTGCAGGCCAGAAGAGGGCACCAGACCCCATTACAGATGGTTGTGAGCCACCATGTGGTTGCTGGGAATTGAACTCAGGACCTTTGGAAGAGCAGGCAATTCTCTTAACCTCTGAGCCATCTCTCCAGCCCTCAATTCCTGATGTTGTCAGAAACAGAAAATATCAACTCCTGCTCCTTTTGGGAAAGCCAAATACTTAAGATGTCATCCTGGACACTTTCTGTCACGTGTCTGTTTTTCTCCTGCTCTTTCTTTTTAACTGAACCATTATTGCTGGAACTTGGACTCTCTTGAAAAGGGCCGGGAGAAAGGGATGCTGATTCTGGCAGAGACTGGACGGATTGAGACTGAATGTGTTCCTTGTTGCTCCAGAGTCAGGCCTGGGTGACCCGTGTTTAAACAAGGTAGAGTTAAAGCTGGGAAGTACAAAGCACCTAACAAGAGGCTCAGCCTTAGCAGGGCCAGCTTATTATGTATAACATGATCATACGTACATATTTACATAACTACCAGCTTTAAACGGGCGTGTGCATGTGTGCTTCCTCGCTGGGCTGGGCTGGGCTGGGCTGCTAGAAAGACGGGTGAGAGAGAGATGGTGAGGTTCCCCGCAGGTTCCTTCCTCCAGCTTCTAGTCACACTGTGCTGGCTCCTCTCAGAGGGCAGCAGGCCCTCAGCTAGCTTGAGGCCAGCTCTCAGAGCAGCAGGCCCTTCCTGTTTCATTCTCTGTCTGTCTGTTGCAAACCCCAGCTTGGTGCTGTCTCTGCAGCAGGCTTTATGCCCGTAAACAGGGAGGTTACGCCAAGCTCTACAGCCACAGGCAGTCATCAATCAGTACTTGAGATTGCCCACTGTGCTGCACGCTGGCTGTCTCCTGGCCTAATAATAGCAGAAGTGGAGAAGGAAGAACAGCAGCCATACTCCTGATCGCAGAGCCCAAAAGACAGGAGCTGTCCGAAAGGCCACGCTCCCAGAGGCAGCAGTGGTTAGGAGTGTGGACAGCCGGTAGGTAGTGTGGATGTTGCAGCCACGGTCAAAGCCTCCCACGTTTCTGGGCCTTTGGGGTAACCCTGTAGACATTCCTCCTCACTCCGCCAGAGATCTCAGCATGCCCGGATTCAGTCATGGAGGGGGCACGAGCCTGCTGCACAGTGATAGCTCCCGGGCTATAAATGGGAAGTCTGGTGCCAGTTCCTAAGAAGAGCAACAGCCTCTGCCCTCCCCTGTCAGAGTAGGACTGGAGCTGGCATTTTGACCTTTGCTTCCCACCTGGGCATTGTGGGAACAAAAGCAGCATGTGGCTCTAAGACCAAATGAGGTTTGGCATCCAGCAAGTGAGTCCCAGCTGTATTTGTGGTTTTCCCTGCAAGGAGAGCTCTCTACCCACGGTGTTATCGGTTAGTGCTCCAGTAGCAAAGCTTTGAATACCAAAACAGGCATCCTGTCTAAGCACTCGTAATAAATCCATCCATGCAAAGAGACCTCATCAAAGGGCAAGGCACAGCCCCAGAGCTTCTCTCCTCTGTTCTTAATGAAAAGCCTTCCCTCGGGTCGGTCTGACTCTCACCCACATCGTGAGGCTTGGTCCCTTGCGCGGAGCTGTGAGATGGGCTGGCCAGCCCCTCTGTGGATGAGGAGCCCCAGGGTTCTGTGCCCAGGTGACGACTTGACCTGCATCGTGGCAGGGCATCACAGAAGCGGGGCTTTGGCTCAGACTCTGCCCTACCTTGGTGTCCTGTCCCCCCGCCCCAGTGCAGTCAGCTTTAAAAGACAGAAACTTTATAACACGCGCAGCCTAAAATGTGGCATGAATCTAAGCAAAAGTGAGGAGGGAGCCGGAGACCCCGCTGAGCCCGATAGTCTTGATGCCAGGAACATGGCCCAACAATCGTGACATGGAGCCCAGAGGCAAAACTATAACACTAACTCCCCATCGGCCTGGCACTAAATGGTATTTATATAGCCTCACTACTATAAACTCTGTGTGTTGGTTTTCTAATTTTGGAGGCAACTCGTGAAGGAAACAAGAAAATTCTAGTTATTGTTGTAAGATAAAATGTATTAGTAGCCATTATGAAATGGATGCAAATCTATTTTTTATGTGTCCAGTACAAAGTGAGATAAGGAAGATAAAGGGGGAGAAGGCAAAGACGAAGTAATGTGGGATGCTAACGGATATAGGATGTGCAGATGATGGAATTAAAACAGTTAAAAATATAATTTATAGTTACAAAATAAAATGCAGCCGGGCGGTGGTGGCGCACTCCTTTAATCCCAGCACTCGGGAGGCAGAGGCAGGCGGATCTCTGTGAGTTCGAGACCAGCCTGGTCTACAAGAGCTAGTTCCAGGACAGGCTCCAAAACCACAGAGAAACCCTGTCTTGAAAACAAAAATAAATAAATAAATAAATAATAAAATGCATAGAGCAGGTGTTGGAAAGAAACTCGGCGTTGGAGAGTTTGCATCCTCTCTGGGGAATCCTTGGCAGTTGAGTGTCTTTTCTTCCAAGGTTCATCAGCAGTATAAAGAGGGCTAGAGAGACTGCCCAGGGGTGACGAGCACTTGTTGCTCTTGCAGATTCCCAGCACCCACATGGCAGCTCACAACTGTCTATACCTCCAGTTCCAGGCAATCTGATGCCCTCTTCTGGCCTCTGAGGGCACCGGGCATGGACGTGTAAACAAAACACTCATACACATAAAATAAAAAGAAATCTAAAGAGTTCTCAGCAGAAAAGCTAAGAAGAGCGATGCTGCTGGGAACCCCTGGAAGAGCGTGGATTCGGGCGAGAGCTGTGGCTTCACACCCTGACTTCCCTATGCTGTGTGGTTCGTTATGCCGTTCCTCTTTTAATCGAGGCAGTGAGAAGACAGCTTTTAAAAGACCAAAACCGCGGCTGTGGCGAGGTCCATCTGTTCCCCGAACACATGTGCCTGTGAAAACGAGCCGTAAAAACACTCATTAGGTCAGCAAACAGAAATCAGTGTTCCGGGCTTTAATTATTGATATACGGTTTCAACGGTCCAGCCAAGCTAAGGCTCTGTGTGAAGCCAAACTGATGTCACTTGGCAGACAGACGACAGCCCCTGTGGCATCAAAGCGCCCTGAATGTCCACTGCCAAAAGGACCGTGATGAGATGGATTCCCCTGCAGCTCGCTCATCTGTGAGAAGCTTATGACTTATCAGGAGCAGAGTGGCAGGCGGTCCCGGGACCCCCTAGGCTTTTACAAGACAAAAGCAGAACCAGGAGGATGCAGTTTCCTGTGCAGCTCGTGGTACGTGAGAGGTCTCCGGCCCTCAGAAGCTCTAGATGGAGGGTACATTGGCAGAACTCAATGGTACAGAACCCGGGCACGCTGCCAGACTCTGAAACCCGGTCACATAGCGTCTCTTCTAAAATAGATCTTCCCTCCCTGTTAGTCCAAGAAAGGGTGGGCCCTCTGGCCCTGCCACTAGATCCTGAGGGCCTTTTTCCCAAGACCGATACCCTCACTTAGAAAGGACTCCTAAGACGAACGTAGGAAATTCACAGGCTGAGAAACTATAAATTGATTACAAATAAAGGGATGCCTGGGAAATCAACAGTGCAGTTTAAAAAAAAAAAAATAGCAATTTCCCAGTGAGCATTCTCTTACTCCACACACTCCACGGCATTGGGGTGAAATCTTTTGGGGCCTGGATCTTCTTTTTTCTGTGTGAGGCATCTTTGAGGGATAAAACAATTTGCTATAAGCTATAGATACATTGACTTAACTTGGGCTTTCTTCTTACATTATCTCTTTATACTTCATAATACATTTTATTATTTTTAGCTGGCAGTTGACACATATTCATACAGGTTACCCAGGAAGACCACAAATGGAATTTCTTACACCTGCATGATCAGACACACTACCATCCTCTTGGCTTGCTATTTCCAATGTTCTATTCTTGAAAACCATGGGAAACTTCTGCTGGGTAAAAGCATCGCTTTTATTTCAGATGCAGAAGGATGATTGCACGTTCCTGGCTGATACCCAATTTAAATATAGCAAAACAGGCTAGTTCAGCCAAGGATAGTAGTATATGCCTTTAATCCCAACACTCAGGAGGCATAGGCAACCAGGTCTCTATGAGTTTGAGGCCTGCCTTGTCTACATAGTGAGTTTCAGGACAGTTGGACTACGTAGAAAAACCCTGGCTCAAAAAAAAAGAAAAAGAAAGAAAGAAAAGATGATTTAAGAAAAAAAAAAACAGAGCAGCTCCTTCATCAGTGGATACTGGATGTGTAATGCCACAATAAAGCAATGCCAGCTATCCGTGTTGTTCAGGCTTTTATTGTTTCCCTGGGTGGTCCTCATAAGGTATCCTCCTAGAGTACGTAATAGCACTCCATGTTGTTCCAACTGTGGTCCTTGGAGCAACCCGGCATGAGCATCACCTGGGGCTTGGTCAGAATGTAGTTCATGGCCTCCACACTAGACCCTCTGGTTCAGAAGATCCTAGAAGCTGCCTTGTGACCAGCCCTTCAGGGACTTTGGTATACACTGAAGCCTGAGAACCATGGAAGCCATTGAACCTTTCAGGCCCAAAAACAGGATGAAAAGAAATGGAGGAGGGAGGAACGGTGGGACGCAGGAGGGCTTTTTGTAAACTAGCAATGGATGGATGGATGAAAGGAGCACAGCGATCAGAAGTGAAAACCAGACACTCAAGACCAGAGATTCCAGAGCGTCTACATCCACAGGACCCTTGGTTTGCAAGATGGGACCCTCAGATCACTTCCTGCGAATACTGTGAACTGTCATATGCGGGGGGCGGGAGAAAAGATGTTATTAGTAAAATTGTATTTAAAGTAAAAAAAAATACTTATTACTAAAATATTTTTTTAATTTAAACCTAAATGGCCACATTTTCAGGGTGACTCACAAAAAAGAAAAAGAAAAAAAATCAACCCAAAATTCACCACTTCAGCCTCTTTAACCATAGCTTGGGGCATGTCCTTGGATCTGTTCTATAGGCCACAAACTCATTATTCATCTCTGTCTTTCCAGCAAAGGGTTACCTTCCAGTTCAACCTTCACCTTGGAAGAGGGGACCATCTACCTGACTGCTGAGCCAAACTCCCTGGAAATGCAGGACGACAACGCCTCAGTGCTGGATGTCTATTTAGTGAGTGACGTTCTTCTGTTCTTCTCACAGCCCTCCTTAGCGTACAGAATACGAAGTTGTGTAAAGCCAACCATGCTTGGGGATTTTAGAGAAATGGTTGCCTCCTGTCCCTTCTACAGATGACGAGTCTTCCCAAGCTGTTTTCCTCCCCCATAGTTTGTTAGAATGTTGGTAACAGGTTAATTGTTGTTTTAAGTTCAGCACAGTAGCTGCGCTCTCTACCTTTGTTTCGCCAGCGACTGCAACTCTGCGGTTACTGGCTGCCTTTTCTAGCAACAGCCTGGCTGCTCAGACTGCAGCCTGGCAGGAATTCTGTTCCCGCAGCCACAGGCTCTGTCACTGTTGCTAACGGTAGCTTTAGCTAAATCTCTGTTGTTCTATGCATAAATAAGACTCGGGACTCAAAGGCTGGGGTGAAAACCTACTAGCTCAGAGAGGCTGAGTAGCAAAAAGCTAACCTTCCTTCCTTGCTGGGTCTCCAAAAGACCCCATGCTTTGACTCTGCCAAACCAGAAAAACCTGTGCCACTCAACCTTCCCAACCACTTCCTGTGGCTCCCATCTCTCCCAGATGCCCTCTGATGCTCTATGGTTACTTTCTGTCAACCAACTGCTAACTCAGCCTCCTGACCCGGGGCTAATTTTATTTAATTAATGCAAATGCAAATTTGGGGTCCACAGTGTGATTGACTATCCCCCCAACAGTTAAGACTAACTCAACAGATCTAACCAGAGGACAAATCTCATGAAGTGAAGGCAAAGCTGAGGGGGCCTTGATTTCATCCCAACAAAGTAAGCTTGCCCTTTGACTCAAGCGGTGCCCTGATGCTTGAATCTTCTTTATTTTGGCATTACCTCTGTGATAAAGCAGTAGGCTGGATGGCAGAGAAATGGGATCTGGGAAGAACTCAAATTCAGAACTGAAGAGTTGTCAGATGACACCGTGCAGGGTTGTCACTAACCAGCTGTGTGAGATGGGCCTCACTTCACTCCATCAGCCCTTCGGACTGTCTGCTCTACCTTTGTTGATGGTTAGATGGTACAAGAAAAGTACCTTGGCAGGCTGGAAGCAGTGTTTGCCCTGCACATTGCATCCCGTCCATATCCTCCACGTGCTGTACGAACGCCCAGCATCACGTGAAGCAGGGAGGATGTTGAGGGGAATGGCAAGGTGTCATTTGGAATGCTGTGTTTTTAAGTTTAAATTCGAAAGGCCCGACAGCCTGTGGTTGGGTCTCCTCTGCCTATGCGGCCCCTCTTCCCCTGGCTTTTGTGATCCAGTCACACACCTCAGCATTCCTCCCACAAACCAAGCCTTGTCTCCCCGTCTTTGCTTTCTATTCTTGTCTGTGTACTCTTTCTCAGAGCCAACCCATGCTTGTTCCCTTGCTCCCTTCCTTCATAACTCAACTCAAACATCTTCCCATCTTAACCAACTCTGGGAAAGAGCAGCCCCAGCAACAGCAGCCATTGGGAAAGGTAGTCTTTAGAACCCCTAAATATTATTTTTTTTTTCTTTTTGAGACGGGATCTCTCTATGCAACCTGACTCTGCTGGAGTTCGTTCACTGTGTAGATCAGGCTGGCCTCACTCACAGACATCTGTCTGCCTCTGCCTCCCAAGAGCTGGGATTAAAGGCAAGTGCCTCTGTAGGCAGAAGTTTCTGTCCCACCCAGTTCCACAACCATTCAATCCCAAGAAACACACAGAGGCTTGTATTAATTATAAACTATTTGGACTGTAGTTCAGATTTATTACTAACTACCTCTTACAACTTAAGTTAACCCATAATTCTTGTCTCTGTTTAGCCATGTGGCTTGACACCTTTTCTTCTCAGTGGGTCATTCTCATCTTGTTTCTTCTGCTTCTGGATGACAACTGCATCTCTCCCTTTCCTCTTCTCAGAATTCCTAGTCTGGTTGCCCTGCCTTTACTTCCTGTCTGGCTACTGGCCAATCAGCATTTTATTAAACCAATACGGGTGACAAATCTTTACAGTGTACAAGAGCATTATCCCAAAGCATGCCACCACAACCAGATTTTTTTTCTGGTTATTCTTTAATGTTCTAGTACAACAATCCTCAAATCTGTTGCACTCAGGACCCCAGTACATCCTTGAAAATCACTGAGGACCCCAAAAATCACCGAGGGGGCAGGGTTATGCCTTCAAAATTAAAATATTAGCATTATTTTGTTTCCTGCATATTCCTAGCATCTCTGACTTAACAGGTGCTAGAGTGGGGGCTCCTGGCTTATCTGCCTATTTACAGCAACTTTTTTGTTTGGTATTATTGCTATTGTTTCTTGAGATAAAGTCTCAGTATGTAACTCAGGCTAGCCTCAAATATACAATCCTCCTGTCTCTGCCTCCCTGGTCCTGGGATTACAAAAGTTGCCTCACCACACTGGGATCATGTCTGTGTGAGCCTTTGCCACCTGGCTCCTAGTTTCATTTCCGGAAAGAATTCTACTGTGAATGTAGAAAAGGATGAGATGGGAAAGCACACAGCATGGGAGCGCTGCTGGTGGGAGAAGCCTTTGACCTAGGGGCCCCACATGGCTTTTCTAGGCTGTGAAGATATAGCCTCTTCACCTGTGGCCAAACCAGATGAGCGGTAAATTAAAGAGAGCTAGTTCCCTGGAGTCAGTGCCTGTCTCCGCTCCTCAGGGATCGCTGGCGATCGCCCTTCTTGGGCTTCAGTTTTCTCCTCCTCTATTAGATGGAATATTGACTGCTCTCTGAGACCCTGTGCATCTCTAACGGGCTGATTCATTCTGGATCACACCAGTTGCACAAGGATGGCTTTCCAGACAAGCTACGTTCTTCAAACTCGGTGGTTTCATCACCTCCTCTACCGCTAAGCTTCACTTAAACTCTAGGCCAATACATCTAGAACATTCCGCCCCATGAGCTTGTAGTTCTGGAACATGTTTTCTTGCTGGAAATATTTTTATGATTACTACTGTTATTTTGAACACTGTCCTAAATGTGAAAAGACTCAGATCGTTTCCTGCCCTTCGCTGTTTTCATTCGCCTCTACGTTATGGAAGAGTGATGAGAAAGAAAACCCAGTCTGGCCTGGGCAATTTCTCTCTCCTTTCTTTTTGACCTAATTCGGAAGCTTTGGATCACAGCCATTTTTATCCCAGCCATCTCTAATTGAATGACCCTTGAGGCAGCGTCTGTGATGACATTCTGTTTGGTGTTGCGGCCCAGTGAAAGCTGATGTCCCGTGTGGGGTTTTCCCCAGGAAGGTGCAATGTTTCTTTATTAGTCGTGACATCTTAATCCATTTTATGTCTAACTGGTCCACTAAGGATCTATATCCCTGTGAAAAATGCAGGTTTGAACCACATTGATTTGTGCATGTCAGATAACGTGGAATTTCTTTTTAGGGATCCACCCAAACTTGAGCCTGTGGGCAAAGGCAGCCTTGTGACTTTTCTCAGTAATCTGAACTGAAATTTAAAAAGATGGTTGACCTCTGAAGAGAGCTAACAGTTTCACCATCCATGTTCAGGCATTTGTTTCAGGTCCCACCCAAGCTTCCTCCCACACTGCTTCCCAGAGGCCCTTCACCCCCTCGCTGTGTACACCCCAGCGACTCATTTGTAAATATTCAAATCAAGGGAGGTGGCTTTTTAAGATGGCTTTATCCCAGTGACCAAAGATGTTCCCTATTGAATGCCGAGCTGATGAGATGCAGATTAGGGTATTGAAAAGAATACAACAGGGCTGAGTAGGCTGCATTGATTTAAAAAAAAAAAAAAAAAAGGGCACTTCTGCCATCTTCCTAACGGGATGGTCCCTGGTATTGTAAGACACCAGTGCCATGACTTCAGATCCTAAGGCAGCTTTTGCCTGATGCAGACCGCAATTGAATGTTGCTGGAAAGAGGAACAGCAAAAAGCCATTCCCACTGGAAAACGGAGTGGGAGAGAGCGCCCTTTCCTGGCTCCCTGGGAATGGGTTGTCAATGAGAGATGAAGGGACTGCGTTTTTAATAACACAGGAGTCTAAAGGACCGTGTCACCCACGAGCACCGGCTCTACGTGTGTCGCCCACGCCCTGAGTTATGCCCTGTCGCCTTTACACTTTTCGCATTAGCGTCCTCTCAATAGCATAGCCCGTATCTGTGGAAGTGCTTCTGCAAAATGGCTGAAGTGCAAAAATAGCTGCGCGTAAGAAACAGTTCAGCAATTTTTTTTAGCCACACCCATATTGGAGATTAGTGTACTGACAGGCGGCAGCCCGGGGACAGCCTGATCATTCGGTGTGTTGGGGGCGGTTAATGGTCCTCTTTGATCATGGGAAGACAGGTGACAAAGGAGTGTGAATGATTGAATTAACAGCTGCCACGCCATCATGGATGAGGCAAGACAAACACTCACCCAAATGAGGTCACAGGGGTCTTGGAAAATTCACAGGAGGTTTTGGCAAAAGAAGCTGCCTGTCTGAGTTTGAATCCTTAGGCTTGGAAAGAAATGACCCCTGCAATAGCCGCACAGCCGTGGCTGGGTCTCTTTAATCATTCCTTGCTTACGCCAGTGTGGGCGGCCCCAGGGGGTGTTGATGGGAACCGGTGGCATTTCCACTGCCACTCTGGATGGAGCTGGAGTCCCAGCAACCCAGGTACTGTTCACATAGCCAGTGGTGTTTCGTGAGCGCTTCAATGGAGACCAGGCACACAGCTCCTCAGGTTGGAAGCACTGCACGAAAGCCCCTTCCCGTTTGTCCCATGCTTGCACTGTGGGAATTGAGATTTCGGGAAGAATAAAATAGGGCCCTTAGCCCCAAGTGCTTGACTCCTTAAGAGATTTGACTAAATGATGTTTTTAAGACTCAATGGAAGAGCTGGGGTAGGGGGTGCATGCAGACGTGGTGGCGCACACCTTTGATTCCAGTGCTCAGAAGGCAGAGGTAGGCAAGAGCTCTCTGAGTTCGAGACTAGCCTGGTCTACATAGCAAGTTCCAGGTTAGCCAAAGCTGTGTAATGACACCTTGACTGAAAAATTAAAATCAAATAAAAACAAAATAAAGGATGTCCTTGCATGTGTGCCTGCACACTCACAGGTGACGGCTGTTCTTGAGATGGGATGATGTATGATTCAGGTAAGAAGCAACCAGTCTGTCTAGATTAGGTGGCCAATCACAGGAATTTTTTTGTTTTTGTTTTTTTGTTTTTAGCAGATAGCATTTAACTGCTGCGCTAAATTAGAATCGGAGCTGCAGTTACAGGGATGCACGGGTTTTCCAGCTCCACTAGGCTAAGTTTCAATGCCTCTTTGCAGGGCTGTGGCAAAGGGGTCTCTTTGAAACGTCCTGGCCGCAGTGGCCTTACAGCCCAGTTTGGCTCCCACCTTTGAAACTAGCTCTGTTCTTGTATTCACACGAGACCATCCATGGGTGGCCCAGCTGTTTTCCTTTTCTTTGCCTCTCTCTTTGTCCCCGTCCTTCTGGCTGCTGCTTCTCTTTTTCAGTCTGTCCCTGTCCCCTGCCTGGTCTTAGGAAGCCAGTGTTTACTTGACTCCTAAGGTTCTCCAGCCATTGAGAATGAAATGTCTGAGAGGACTTTGTTGACTCCGCAAGGGAGGCCTTATCTGCTCTGAGGAGTGGATGGGGGGTGAAATGGGGAAGGGGGAGGGGGAGAAGGGGAAATGGGGTTGGTATATAAAATGAAAACAAAATTTTTAAATAAAAAAAAAAAAGAAGCTATATCTGAGAGGAAGCCACCGCTTCTGGTATGAACTTGATATCTTCCAGGCTCAGAACCTGAAAATGGCAGAATCATGCCAAGCTAGACCTTGTGAGCACTCCATGTCACACCCTTGGGCCTGGTGAACTCAACTTCATACAGATTTCCTCCCGGGTCTCTGGAGTGTAAGAGGAGGGTGCGTAAGGTCCATCTCTATAATAAAATACAGGAGCTGGAGAGATGGTTCAGTGGTTAAGAGCACTGGCTGGCTGCTCTTCTAAATGGCCAGGGTTCAATTCCCATCACCCACAAGGCAGCTCATGACTGTTGCTCCAGTTCTAGGGGATTTGGTGCCCTCTTGTGGCACCAGGCATGCACGTCATGCACAGATAGGCATGCAGGCAAATATGTATACATGTAAGTTAATGAAATATATTTTTAAAATATAAACAAACTGATCGCACATGGTTATACACAGGGAGGAGTCTGGGGCGGGGGGGGTTCCTGAGGGCCTGGCTTCCTCTCATTGTATCTGCCTATGTTAGTCTCCTTTTGTAAGGAGTTGCCACAACGTGGGTGGCTTAAGCAACACAAATGTGTCATCTCCTAGAGGTCAGGGGTCTGAATGAAAACTTCCCACAGTGCCTTGCTCCCGGTGAAGGTGCCATAGAGAAATGCCTGCCTGTGCTTGCAGCCTCTGATAGCTTCACATGTTTCCTGGCAGGGTTTTTCTGTTTTGTTTTGTTTTGTTTTACGATTTTTCAAGACAGAGTTTCTCTGTGTAGCCTTTGCTATCCTGGAACTCGCTCTGTAGACCATGCTGGTCTCGAACTCACAGATCTGCCTGCCTCTGCCTCTCAAGTGCTGGGATTAAAGGAGTGTACCATCACCACCCAGCATGTTTCCTGGAAGTCTTAAACCTGCACAGTGCCCTCCTCCTCAGCTCCAGGGTCACCCAGCCTTCCTTATAACCCTGTGTGGCTCTCTTCTTCTTAGTCATTGAATTTAGGTCTACTTCAATCCAGTGTGTCCTTAACCACTTACATATGAGAAGACCCTGGGTAAGGTGACTTTCTAAGGTCATGAGTAGACAGGAATTTTCAGGGCCTTCCATTCAGCCTGATACACAGACCTTCTATCTAGCCTCTTTTTTTCCTTGGCTAATAGCTGGGAGGTTGGGTGGATGTTTCCAAGTTATTTTGGATCCTCACAAAAAGGTGTTGGATAAATGACTGTGTAAAAAGACTCATCTTAGGATGTGCAATGTGTGTTTCGATCAATTCCCTGGGGGTGGACCACAGCATTGGTATTGTTGGAAGCTCCCTGCATCCAGGAAGCTCAATTCCAGGGTCCTTCAGCTCTGAGTGACCTGTCATTCTCCTGTGCCAGTATAAAGAAGAGCTGTGTCACTCCTAAGGACCCCCTTTCTCAGACCTAATTAGAATCAAATGCACTCTGATTCAGAAAGCAAACCCCTATGAATGACAGCAAACCCTCTGCTGCCACCTACTGGTTAAAAGGCAGCTCTGCCCGTGGAGGATAGGGAATGACTGACTGAAGGTTGAGTGAGTAGGAACTCAATGTATAACTGCTGCACTTGAATGTATCCTTCCAGCACAGTGCATGCTAGTTCAGCAGGCAGCAGAGTCTTCGGGCATCAAAGGAAGCTCGCACCAGAGACCCAGCATCTGCCACCTTTCAAGTTGGCCTGGAGGCGACCATTAGAACTATGCACCCCAGAGAGGAGAGGCTCATCCCCCCCCACCCCATCCAAGCGTGCCCTTCTCATCCATCAAGGCCAGTTCCCCTTGAGTCTCTTTGAAAGCCACCCCTTGGCGCTTTAATTCAGCATGGAAAATGCTGCTTCTGCAGCGCAGACATCAACTGTAACAAAGTATCAACAAACACCCAGTGCTAAAGGCTCTTCTTACTGTCTCTAAACGACCCTGGTTTACAGGCTGCTGAAATGACAGTAGGACTCACTCTGGCACCAGAAGTCCCCTGTAGGATTATCAGGATGCTTAAACCATTGATGCCCCACAGCATCTCTCCGCCCTTTGGAAACGAATTAATGAAGCAGCAATCGGTGTTAAAATATTGCTGCTGAACTAACAGTTTTGAAATGAGAGACCTTGATCTCAGTCTGTCTTCTGAGATGTGGGACATGATGGCAGCTTCTCTGCCGTCTACCTGCTGCAGGAACAGGGCTCTTTGATGGAGCACTGGAGGTTGGCAGGAAGCCTGACAAGCCACAAGTTTTGACTAACCCTCGGGAATTCCATCAGTGACATTCTACCAGATTAGACCCAAATGGATGTCTTCATCCAAAATGTGCACATCCTTGCAGAACAGCGGCAATATCCCCACCTTCTGCACCGGTGCTTCTCAGATGAGGTCTGCAGGCCCTGGTCCTTGGAGAAGAACAACTGCCCTTCTGGGCATGAATCCTAATAGTTAAAGAAAGGGGAGCTTATTTGGGGCATTGTTTTCAGCCCATAGTTGCTTGACTTGGTTGCATTGGGTCCCTGTGTAACAGTCCATCATAAGAATGTATGTGTCAGGGTCCCTCACCTCATGGCTCAGGGTCCCCATATCCTTTTCAAGGCCCCATGATGTTATCAACTCAAAGACAACTGTTACCTCAAAGAGAATAAAAGATAGTTTATTCTAGAGTCAAATATGGGAGAGCAAGAGACCCCAAATTCCATGTTTGAATGTGGACGCAATTCCCTGAGGTTTCTATAGTAACAGAAAAATGTTATGAATCAAGACACTTTTAAAATGCATTGAAGTAACATCAGAGAGGTGAGTCACAGCCAAACAGAGAAATCTCTCTATCTGCATCTGATGCTGTTTGATGACAATCTTAGCTTTGGGGTTTGGTGGAAGCTCTTGGTCTGCCACTACATGCCAGCAGGTTATCTGGTAGTACCAGGATGTTAGTTTAAGAGGGAATTATATAAGGAATGGCTATGTAGACTAAAGATACTCTGAGATGAGCTGTAATTAGTCTCTGGACTTGCATCCTTCCTACCTCTCCACGTCTCTAACAGTTCTATTGAGTCTTTGCTGGTACAGTTTGTCTCATTTACAGCTTCCTCCTGCTAGACCTCAGGGTTGCACTGCCCCAACAGAACCACCAGCTAGAGCACAGAGGAGGCAGAGACAGGCAGAGCTCTGTGAGCTGGAGATTAGCTTGGTCTACATAGTGAGAGCCTGTCTCAAAATATACATACATCTGTACATTCATACATACACTCATACATACATACATACATACATACCATAGTTCTTCCAGCTGTGAAGTTTTATACATGTGAGATTCTATTCCATTGCCCTGTTGTGTCCTGATTTCTACAGCACTAATGTATGTATTTATTATGCCTAGAAAAATGGTGAGCCTTTGGGCTCCTGCTACTGTTAAAACCCAACACAAAGAGAAACCCAACTATACTTCAGCCCAGGTGATCATGCCTCATGAAATAACATCTAGTGACAAAAGTATACAAGTAAAATAAAATGGGGGCTGGAGAGATGGCTCAGAGATTAAGAGCATTGCCTGCTCTACCAAGGTCCTGAGTTCAATTCCCAGCAACCACATGGTGGCTCGCAACCATCTGTAATGGGGTCTGGTGCCCTCTTCTGGCCTGCAGGCATAGACACAGAATATTGTATACATAATAAATAAATAAATATTTTTAAAAAATGTACCAAGTGTAAATTTTAACATAATTCCTTTATAGATTCTTTGAGAATTTTACATCATGCATCCCAATTCTGCTTATCTCTCAGTGCCCCCATATCTATCCTTCACCCTTGCAACATCCCCCCAAAAGAAAAACTTTTAAAATAAAACAAAATAAAAAACCAACAACAACAGCAAAACCTCTTCACTTCTCCATCGTTCCTGCCTCTCTAACACACTTCAGTCATCTTTTGCTTTGCTTGCTTGCTTGCTTGCTTGCTTTTTCTAGACAGGATTTCTCTGTAGCTTTGGAGCCTGTCCTGGAACTTGCTCTGTAGACTGCTGGCCTCTAACTCACAAAGATCCACCTATCTCTGCTTCCCAAGTGCTGGGTTAAAGGCATGTACCACCACTGCCCAGCGGCCTCTGGTTTCTAATACACCATGATCATTGAACCCTCGCCAAAACTGGATATCCAGAGTCCACCCTGAGTCACAGAGACTCTTTTTATCCTACATTCCTATATCCTATCTAAATGATGACAAAAATCTGTAACCCACCAAATGACCAAAAAACCACCCACCCCACCTCTTGGGAATGTGGGCATTGTGTTCTCTCAACTGCTTCCTGTTGTCTGGGGGCGGCAGCATCTTTAGTAGGCCCTCTGCTAAATTGAGACGTTGTTCAAGTCCTGGGAAAACTAATTGTACCATTGTTGTCAGTCTCCGAGATGTTCCCATAAATAGGGATCAGTATATATGTCACCTGTCTTGTAGGTTCTCTTGATTTATTTCTTTATGTCTGTAGTCAAGATTTTCAGAATGTCTCCTTGCCCCCCACATCAAACCTGATCTCTATTAACCTTGAAGGAGTCTATAGCCTTTCATTTCTTGTGGAAACAAAAGCATAACCTCTCCCCCAACACAATACATTTTCTGAATTCCATTTTAAAGTTAAGGCATCCCTAAAGTGTCTAGGCTCGTTTAATTCAGCAGTCCCTTTTGCAATCCAATGTTTCTCAGCAGCTTTCATTCACTCATCAAGACCCAGTCTAGTTTAGACTCATAAGAGGAAAAAATGACTGGGAGATGGTTAGCACTGAAGAGGCAGAGATAGTGAGTTCAAGGCCAGCCTGGTCTACAAAGCGAATTCCAGAACAGCTAGAGCTGTTATACAGAGAAACTCTGTCTCAAGAAACAGAAAGAAAGAAAGAAAGAAAGAAAGAAAGAAAGAAAGAAAGAAAGAAAGAAGAAAAGGAAGGAGGAGGAATGGACTATAAAGCCAAACATTGAGGGCTACAAACAGCTCAGTGTTAGAGCTCTTGCTTAACATGCTTGAGTCCTTGGGTTCGAGTCCCAGTCCCAGAAAAAGAAAAGAAGTAAATGTATAAAACTTCAATAGGGACAGACTATGTGATGAATGTTGATTATTTATTGCCAGATGGTATTTCCCTTGACATACTTTTCCCTCCCCAAAAGTTACATTTCAAACTCTTTATTCCAAGTTGGGTTTTTGTTTTATTTTGTTTTGTTTTGTTTGTTTCCTTTGAAGGTATTGGATAGTACCATGGCTATGACCTCAGCTCTACCCTCTCCACTGTATGCTTTGTTTTGATTCTGAGGCTCAAACTCAAGGCCTCACAAATGTTAAGCATATACTTTGATCGCAAAGTTACATCCCCAGTCCTAATTTTGTTTCTTTATGTGTACACATATAACATGTGTTGCTTCTATAATCAGCATATGAGCTTGCAAAATGGAGTAATGCAAGAGCCCATAGGGAAGAAAATGTCACTTCCAAGTCTAAAAGCAAAGATATGGGGAAGTAGTAAAATAGTTCCCACAGTAGTGTGCAACAGTGACAGACAGGATAGTGTGTGTGTGTGTGTGTGTGTGTGTGTGTGAGAGAGAGAGAGAGAGAGAGAGAGAGAGAGAGAGAGAGAGAGAGAGAGAGAGAGAGAGAGGAGACTGAGGCAGGAGGCTCACTTGAGCCTGGATTTCACTGCCAACCTGATAGCACAGTAAAACCTCCATCACTAAAAAGGAAGGAGGGAGCCGGGCGGTGGTGGCTCACGCCTTTAATCCCAACACTCAGGAGGCAGAGGCAGGTGGATCTCTGTGAGTTTTAGGCCAGCCTGGTCTACAAGAGTGCCAGGACAGGCTCCAAAGCTACAGAGACAGAGAAACCCTGTCTCGAAAAACCAAAAAAAAAAAAAAAAAAAAAAAGCTACAGAGAAACCCTGTCTTAGGGAAAAAAGGAAGGAGGGAGGAGGCTCCAGGGGTTAGTTTTTCCTCTCCTCTCATCCAAGTACTAACTGGGCTTGACTCTGCTTAGCTTCCAAGGTCAGACAGTCTTAGGTGTCTTCAGGGTGGTATGGTCATCGGCTGTTATTCCTATTCTATAGAAGAAACAGGACGTAAAGGCTGGCAGACGTACATATGCTATATGACCTAAATAACTATTGAAATGGAATCCCCACATGTGCCGTTACACCCTTCACGGACGGCACGGCTGCCTCTGCTTCCTTTGCTCACTTTGTCCATTGTCTTGCTTTGCTTTCGGTCAGCCTTTCATGTAGCTCAGGCTGGCCTCAAATTCACTAGATAGCTGAGGGTGACCTTGAATTCTTGCCTGGCTCTGCTTTTAAACAGCATTTCAGGCTAGACATCCGATGGCTTGTTGTACTGCTGGCCATGAGGATATTGATTGGAAATGTGCATAGCATTCATGAGTACAGGACTGCATTCAAGTTGTTGTACTGTCTGGCTTTAGGTCTCACATATCCTCCCTGTGCCCTGAGAAGGCCAAGTGGGTCTTAATATTACTTCATTCTAAGGCCCCAGCATCAGTGCTGTGATGTAACTGGGGCTTGATCTTCATGAACTTTGGATAATTAACATGTCACAGGCTCCCAAAGAAGCATACGATATCCTAAGAAAATCCCAAACCGAATGCATGCTTTTCCAAGTGCAAGTTACCCGGAGAAATAACAATGTAAGGTACCACTTAGAGGCAGGGGTTACAAACTGATGTTAAAAGAATCTCACATCTGCTTCTTTCCTTCTATTCTTCCTCCAGTAAGTGAAAGTCGTAACCACCTAAGCACATGGATGGGACCTGATCACAGCTGTGGGGGAGAATCTTCCCCACTACAGAATTCTCCTGAGGAACTGAACTGAGCCCCAGCACCCACAGTAAGACTCATCTGGACCTTGGAGCTCATGAGATGCCGAGGGAGCCTTGGTCCGTGGCTGATCGCAGGTGGATATGAGAACCCCACACTGTTCCGTGGCTGCTGCTGCTTGCTGACTGTGAAGAACTGCATGAACTATACTTAAGCTGCTTTTCTATACCATTGCCAATCACCTCTCTGGACGGGGAAGTGCTATTTTCCTAGCGGCTCTCGCTTTGTTCCATTCTGCATGCACATAATGATGACACATAAGCAACATGTGGAATCTGCTTCCGTGTTTTTTTTTAAAAAATCCACCCATGCAAAATGATAATTAAGATATAAATCCTCTCTCTTTGTTTGAGAAAATTCTAATCATAGCCCATGTCATTGAAAGGTTCAGTCTGTTTCCTTTAAAGATCAGTATAATAGGTCTGTCTTTACTTTATAGAAAGCTAGCTTCTATAAAGATTTTTTTTCACTGTTTACTAGTGAAATGAGAAAAGCAAAGCTATTTATAAAAGGCCTTATGTCATGTATATACATTGTCTTTGAAATATTTGTGATTTAGTTTATTGCTTGTAAAAGAGAAATTATATAATTTATTTAGTAAATACTATTGTAAACTATAGTTTTATTGAAAGAAATAAAATATTTTGTTCTCAATTGCGGTCATACATTGATTCCGATGACTTACAGTCTCCATCTCTGTGTGTGTGCGTATGTGCGTGTGCGTGTGTGTGTGCGTGTGTGTGTGTGTGTGTGTGTGTGTGTGTGTGTGTGTTGGGGATTTGGGTGATCAAACCTAGAGCTCTGTATATACTAGGCAAGGGCTCTACCACTAAACTATAACCTCAGCCCACATTAATTGATTGATTAATAGAACAAAAAAGTAAATCTTTTTACAGGAAATCACCCTAGTGTAGTAGTTTAAGAGTGGCATCCTTAGGCTCATATATTTAAACTCCTAGAGAGTGCCACTATCTGAAAGGATTAGGAGGTGTGGCCTTGTTGGGAGAAGTGTGTCACTGGGGGTGGGCTTTGAGATTTAAAAGCCCAAGCCAGGCCCAGTGGTTCTCTCTTCCTGCTGCCTGCGAATCTGAATGTAGAACTCTCAGCTCCTTCTCCAGCACCATGTCACCATGTCTAATCCCTGTGAAACTGTAAGCCAGCCCCAATTAAATGCCTTCCTTTATAAAAGTTTCCATGCGCACGTCATCTCTTCACATTAATAGAACATTGACCTGGCATAGATCTTCTGGAATCCTTAGTCAACTGAAGCTAATGACAGGTGGCAATGGAATAATAAAACTCCTAGTTCTAAGACAAGATCTACCTAATAGTAGATTCTGCTCAACTAATCCAGTGGACGTTCGGCAGTTCGGCAGACTTACATAGGTGGGTGGAGCTCTGTGAGTTCGAGGCCAATCATCATGCCCTGCTGTCACTCTTGTCATTTGAGACACCCCAAAGTGGCCTCACCCTTGCTATATAGCCAAGGATGGCATTGTAGATTGGGACTGCTGAGATCAACGGCACTTGCCCCTATGCCCAGCTAGAGGCAGCTTTTGGAGAAAGAAAAATCACTTCAAGAATGGTAAGATGACGGCTAGTGGTTGTGGTAGATGATGAGCTAGTGGTTGAGGAAAACCCCAAAGCATTAGACCACACACAGTGTGCGGCCCATTACAGTGTGAGCCTGCTCCTCCCTTTTAGAGTTTGAAGTCTCGGTCTTCCTTGCAAACTGACTTCTTTCATGCTAATCTTAGTATTTCCTGGCCCAGTTTGGATTCTCCTCATAGAGCACACAGAGCAGCCAGGTAGCTAAACAAGGAATCGCCCCAGGAGGAAACGCTGCAGATAATGCAAATCTGAAAGGGCATCTGCAGCCACTGAAAGTTTGACAGCAGAAGTCTTCCGCCATCGCCATAACAACTACACTTCCTGGTGAAGCATGGGGGCCCGAGAGAAATACCAGAGCACTCCTGTTTTCCTTGAGGGGACCCACCCAGGCCACTTAGCCTCTGACTAAGCCATTATACCTGCCAGTTGACACTCAAAAAAGCTCCAGCTGCCAGAATAGACTGATGTGGGAAGATCATATGTCTGTTGATTTCATTGGTTAATAAAGAAACTGTCTTGGCCCATTTGATAGGCCGGCCGTTAGGTAGGTGGAGTAGACAGAACAGAATGCTGGGAAGAAGGGAAGTGAGATCAGATGCCATGGAGCCAGATGCGATGAAGCTCCAGCCCAAGATGGACATACACTAGAATCTTCCTGGTAAGCCACCACCTCGTGGTGCTATACAGATTATTAGATATGGGTTAAAGCAAGATATGAGAGTTAGCCAGTAAGAGACTAGAACTAATGGGCCAAGCAGTGTTTAAATTAATAAAATTTATGTGTTGTTATTTCAGGGCATAAGCTAGCCAGGCGGCCAGGAGCCAGGCGGCAGGAACGCAGCCGCTGCTCTCACTACAATAGACCCCATAAACCAGAGGTCATAGAGCATGCGCAGAAAACCTAAGGGTTCTCAGCCTTCGATACACAGCGGGCCACATTTGGGACGATGAAGCAATCCTGACAATTGGACCTGCCTCCAGACAGACATGTGACTTGGTTACAGGACTCATAAAAGCTCCCCAGGTAATTCCAATCAGTGAAGGCAAGGTTCAGAGCCATGAACACATTTGCTGTGGATTTGACATCATTTTGTGGCTGTCAATTGGCCTTTTTTGTTGTGTCCTTTTTCTTTTGTTTTGTTTTAATTGAAGGTCCCTTATTGGTCCTGCTTCCATGAGTGGCCAGGATCAAGGCATTGGGGAGGGCAGAGGTGAGGCAGGGAGGGTCATTTCCATGATGTTCCATTGCCACACAGAACAAAACAGACAAGTTCAGAGTCACCACTGCTGTTCAAAGTGGGCAGCATGGGTTAGGGAGAGATGGGGCATAGGGGTGTCATTAAAAATAATACAGGCTCCCCCTAAACTAGATGCCTGGGGAGGGCCTCAGTCTGCGTCAACCTAAGAGCAAATCAGAACATCAAAAGCTATTTAGAACCTGGCTTTGTTGGCGCATGCCTTTTACCCCAGAACTCGGTTGGCTTGAACTCTATGAGTCTGGTCTACAGAGTTGCAGGACAGCCAGGGCTACATGGAGAAACCCTGATTTGAAAAACCAAAGTGGGGGAGCACTGTTAAGAAGGCCAGAACTATCAGGGATGGATAAAAGGAGGAGAAAGAGTCGGGGGGGGGGCATTTGTCAACTGGGGTAAAGGGATTGCCCACTCTTTGCTGGGAACCCGTAGCCCCTCCTATCTAGCAGAAAAGGGGCAGCCTGCAACACCCAAGAACAGGTTTGGGGATGCTCCATGCTCCAGGCAGGGGCTGAGGGCAGCTCACAAAAGGCTTGCCCTCCAGGGAGATTGACAACTGTCACCTGGTTTTTCTGGCAGGGTTCAGGGGTCCTTGACCTCCTCTTAGCAGTATGCTTATAATTCATGCTCGATCCCTGTCAACTCCTTTTTTTTTTTTTTTTTTTTTTTTTTTTTTTTTTTTT
>NW_026067895.1:9154424-9198761 GCF_014885135.2 Alexandromys fortis | reverse complement strand
TTATTTATTTATTATGTATACAATATTCTGTCTGTGTGTATGTCTGCAGGCCAGAAGAGGGCACCAGACCTCATTACAGATGGTTGTGAGCCACCATGTGGTTGCCGGGAATTGAACTCAGGACCTTTGGAAGAGCAGGCAATGCTCTTAACCACTGAGCCATCTCTCCAGCCCCCACAGAGGAGCATTTTTGTGTTTGTGCCAGATTGTTTTTTGTTTAAAGAATGTTATAGCAACAAATAAAATACATTTTGAAACAGATCTACTTCTTAAGACCTGAAATACCAGGTCTGGCTATTAGCCACACCTGTTGACAATAACCTTGAGAGAGGGGAACTCTCTGTAGCGTTGTTTGAGCTGCTGACAGTAACCTTGAAGGAACAGAAGTAAGTTCCAACTCTTTGACCTTTAGTCAAGGTAGAATGGACCCATTCCTGTCAGTGCCTCCTCTTAGCTCTTCCCGCCCTGCCCCTGCCCTAACCTTCTCCAGCTCACGAGCATCACTTCCCTTTCCCTAGCTTCTCTTTCCTTGTACAGCCCTGCTGTTTCAACCACATGATCTCTTGGTTCCCTTGACTCTCTGTTTCTTGGCTCCCCCTTCCCTCTCTCACTCTCCCCTCCTCTCTTTCCTCTCATGGTCAGATTCAGTCTGGACTCTTCGAGATGCCTCTGGCTGTACTCCCTCGTATCTCTAACAACGCAAACCTCCTCAGCCGTACCTTGGAGGGATCATGTCCTGTTTCCTCTAGTCCCCTCTACCCACTGTGCTCTTCCTCAGCCCACCCTTGCCTAACCAACTTCTGATCACTTGGGCCTCGAGGAAGTGTGCCTTCATCACCCCTCCAACTGAGACAGAGCCACTCTTCTGATTATCCCCCGTCATACACTTCCACGACTCTGTAAGAGCTTTTAAATTATCTCCTTCCCACACGAGACTATAAACTTCATAGAAGGTGTTGATTAGCAGCCTTATTCACCATCTCATCAGCAGCCACAGGGCCTGGATCTGTAGGATGGACAGGCAGCTGGATGCAGCGGGGGTGGGGGAGGTGGAAAGGGCAGCATGGGGGCGGCAAAGGAATGGAGATTAAAACCAGAAAGCAGATGGCGCCTGCGGTTTGAAGACATCTAAGGAAGAAAACTTCAGATGACTATGAAGTCCGGAGTACAGATAGAGGTAGCATACGTGGTCCGGCCTGAAAGACAATTTGCGGTGAAAATTTCATCCAGAGATTTCACCTCATCAATGGTCCACGGGAAAGAAGGAAGTGTGATCTGTATCTCAACTGAACATCCAAGAAAAGGGATCCTCTTTTAAATCCTGTCCCAGGTGCTCTTCCAACATCACCGTTACTAAAACAAACAGCTAGCTCCTCTACCTTTCTCTGGCGTCAAGGAACCATTAGCCCTTGCGTTCACTCAGTAAGCTGTCAGTCGGAGCTGCAGCCGTTGGCGCAAGAAGACCCATGCCCAAGCTTGTTCACGTGTTTGTTGGAAGGTCCGTTTCCTCCGGAACCTTGGCCGACTATCTCAGCCCCTACCGCGCAGCCCTCATCTTCACAGCATGGAATCCAGCAGGCCCCACACTTGCTGGCATGGAAAAGGAAGTGGGAAGTGGTGTAGCTGCATCCAGCAGAGAAACGGCTGCCATTCAGCGATTACCAAGGCTAAGGGAAGGGCAAGCAGCCCTTCCCCCGGCTATGGTCAAGACCACTCTATTCCTATCCTGGGGGATAAATGCCCACTTCCTGCTGCAGAGCCCTGGATTCTCAGTGATCTGCCCCAGCCTGAGGTCTGTGGCCACCAAGGGGAGGAGATCTGGAGTGCTGGCCTCTGCTCTCACAGGTAGAAGACTGTGCCCCTTAAATGACTTGATGATTTCTCGTGTGTGCCGTTCCTTCCATCTGCATGCAAAGCCCCGAGGCAGTCCCTCTGTTTGACAGGGAGGAAACTGAAACTCAGAGAAGCTTATGCCCATAGTCCGAGCTCTCAGGAGCTGGAGGCAAGAGAATGGGGAATTCCAAGCCAGCCTGGGCTTCCTAGCAAGACCCTGATTGAAAAAAAATAAATATAAATAAGACCTAAGTTTGAAGGAATTTGGACAATGTTATGGAAATTATCTAAAACTGTAAATAAAGAGAATATCACTGTACATCTTTAGTTCAAAGCTACACTATAACAGTGATAATGAAGGGGACCGGTTTTGCCCCAGAAACTACAAAGGACCATTTTGCAGGGTCTGGATTCGGTTGACTAGAGCAAGTGTCTAGAATGGATGCTGCTGCCATCTAGTGGTTAGAATCTAGCATTGCTGCAATTCTGCAGCAAGGAAGTCAAAAGGGCTACTATTGAGAAAGCCTCTTCAAGGGCCATGTGACCATGTTTGACTTATTACCGACTATTAGTTAGGTCTCTATCATATCAACCTGTAGAACGTTGGTTTCACGCTTTAGCCTTCTGTCTGGGAGCTAACCCCCAGCCGTACAAAGTGTGTAGAGTCTTCAGCAATAGGTTCTAGTGGACAACCAAGAGCAAAGACAATATTGTCTGTATTGTTGCGGGGGAACCTTTTGGACCTCTCTAAACAACAGCTTATGAGGAGATACACTACACCTGGCTTCTTGTTCTTTTTGTGGTACTTGCAATCAAACCCAGAGCTTTGTGTACCATTGAGCTATGGTCCCCCCAACCCCACGCCCTCTGGATTTGGGTCTCATCCTTGTGTCCTCCTGGAGCCTTACCTCACACCTCTAAAGGCCTTTGGTGTAAATACAGTTTTGTTCAGGATGCACTGAGGCTTAGGGTTTTCTGGGAAGAATTTGGAGATACAGTTCAGCCCAGTATACCTTTCTGATTCATTTTAACACCTGTTGGGCAGGTAGGCCTGAGCTGTATAAAAAGCAGACTGAGCAAGTCTTGTGGAGCAAGTGAGGAAGCAGCGCTCCCCTCCCCCCCCCCTTGGGTTCCTGCTTCAGTTCCTGCCCTGACTTCCCTTGGGTATCCATGAGAAGTGTGTTTCTCTCCTGCTGAAGGCCATGCTGAGTCGACAAAACCGCGAGTGAGCTTCCCTGAGGGCCACGAGCTGTATGTATGCCAGTTTCTTATCCAACACAAGCACCCTCTACAGCGGGTATCTCAGGGCCGAGGGTGGAGCTCAGTGATCGAGCCCTTGCCAAACATGATGACTGTGGCGGCACACACTTAATCCCAGCCTTTGAGAGGCAGAGGTAGACAGATCTCTGTGAGTCTGAGGCCAGCCTGGTCTGCAGAGCGAGTTTCAGGACAGTCAGGGCTGAATAGTAAGATATTGTCTCAGAACCAAACAAACATACAAGACATGCTCTCCCAACCACACCACCTGCCTTTTCCCTCATCATCCCTCAAAGCTCCAAAAGAGGGTTTCTTTTCTTTCTTTTTTCTTTTTCCTTTTCTTTTCTTTTTTTTTTCCACACTGCTGAGTGCCATGTCCAGCAAATAAATTCCAACCTCCTTTCTTCTGGCCTTTGCAAGTTTCATAGTTGGCAATTATTTATTTAAACTAGTCCTGTTTCTTATTTATTCTCAGAAATATTTCATATTGGCTGATTAATTCAAACACATTATGAATCTGTTGGGTCAAGTCTGGCCTGGCACTTTCATCTACCCTCGTGGGGAAGAGTGAGGATTAAGAAAGAAATAGACAAGAGACAGCAGACAGAGGGCACCCAGTAAATACTGAGACTAGCCGGGCCTTCATGTCTCATAGCCCTTATATATCCCAGTCCAAAAAGAGAGCTGAAGGCAAAAGACTTCTTCACCAAGATACAAAGAACAAAGTAACTGCTTTCTTAATACCCAGACCATCAAGTAACCATACCTTAGGTCAAAACATCCTGTAGTACAACCTTGAAGGAGCAAAAATAGGTCTGAACTCTCTGACCACTAGTCAAGGTGGAACAGATCCACTTCTGTGAGCTCCCACGTAAACAACGCTTGGTTTGGTTTTTTTATGACCGAGTTTCTCTGTGGAGCCTTCACTGTCCTGAAACTTGCTGTATAGACCAGGTTGGCCTTGAACTCACAGAGACCCTCCTATGAGGGGTTAAAGACTTGCACCACCACAGCCCAGCATGAATCAATTCTATGTTCAGTTCATAGCAGTGTATTGAAGGGCAAGCCAGTGTCTGGATGCTGACTTGGGTGTTATCAGTCTCCTGGGATGGGGCACAGTGAATGTTGTTCCAAGATCCTCAGTAAACAAAGATATAGCTTTGGCAGATGGTGGGGAAGAACACCCTAGAACCTCTCTGATCCATACAATAAGTAAACAACTCCCCAGAGAGAAAGCCACCTCTTGGCAGGAAGCTGAGGCCTCAGGCTGGGTATCAGAGGAACCAGTGAAGAACTGCTGGAGAAGGAGCAGGAGTGTGGAGAGTTGGGGGTTAATGCCCACCCGTCTGGACTGGAATAGCTCTCCCTGGAATTTTCCCACGCCTCTTCATCAGAATGTGCCCCTTCCTGGTACTGGCTTCTGTGGTTTGAGTGTTTTTGTCAACTCCGTGAATTCCTATTGGAACCCTTCTCTCTCTCAGAGAGAGAGAGAGAGAGAGAGAGAGAGAGAGAGAGAGAGAGGGGAGGGGAGGGNCCAAGTGGAAATCTGCTGGTATAGATAAAGACTAGGGACAAAAGATAAAGTTTAGTAGTTTAAAGGAAAATCTTACATTTGGAGTTTTCAGGCCTAGTCATGGTAGTTGGGGGGAGGAGAGGAGTCCCAAGGCCAGGGAGAGACTGGGGAAAAGAGGGACGGGGAGGGGAGGGGAGGGGAGGGGAGGGGAGAGGAGAGGAGAGGAGAGGAGAGGAGAGAGGAGAGGAGAGAGCGCGCATTAGGAGATGCTGCCTTTGGATGGGTGGGTCTGGGTCATGAGGGCTCCACTCTTGCTATGTGAAGGGCTTGGAGAAGGAGTCCTTTACCTTGTGTGAGGAACAGCATTCTTCTCTTTGCCCCCACCCCCAGGATCCTTTTCTCTTCTTTATAAACTAACTAGATTCAGGCAGCGCAGCAGCACAAAATAGACCATGTCCCTGGCTGGTAATGTTGCCGCCATTCTTGTCCAGAACATTAGCTTCAGTGGATGGGCACACGGTTTCAGCCCAATCAGTCAGAGCTACACTATTGCAACTGAGGAAATCTCCTTTTCTAAGAGGTAAGAGCCTTTGGGTCAGAAATCAGAAGGCCCGGGTTCAATCAGGGGTGTGTCACTTAAAATGTCCGGGCCTCCAGTTCTGTCGGAAAATTAGCTGCAGATGTCCTTGCTCAGGTGGACAGTCCTACCTATCAAAGGTCACCTCCCAGAAAACAATTGACCTTCCCTCATCCAGTAGCCACCGGCAGCCAATAGCTCCTCAGCTGGGCGTGGGGCTACACAAGGCCCTCCTCCACCCAGTCAGCCTGGTACTTCTATTGCCTACGAGATGAAGAATTTGGAATTACCAGACGGTTGGAGCTGTTAGAACTAAGCTTTTTTGAAAGCAAGACTATCTTGTTCATCCGCGTATCTTCAGAAACGCCCACTGGCACTCGGTAAAATGGTTAGTGAATAAACTCGCGGAGGTCAGTGTTGATACACTAATACACTAGTGTCGCCCAAGGGACGCGTGCCATGTGTGGCACAGTGCAAGCAGGCTCTGGGTTCTGGTGAAGCGTGCGCACATCCTCACGGCGGACCTGCGCGCGGGAGCCCAGCCGCGGCGCTTGCAGGGTACGGCCACCAGGTGGCGCCACCGGACCCTCGCGCAGGGGCGGAGCGGCGGCGGAACAGGAGCGGTATGTGGGCGCTCGGACGGCGCGCAGTCGCGGGCCTGCCGTCCCGGACGGCGTCCCGGGCCTCGGTCTCCGTCGGGATCCCGCGCTGGAGGGAGCCTATCGGAGCGTGCGGCCACCGAGGCCTGCAGGTCACGATCAGCTCGGCCTCCGCCATCCGCCACTCAGTGAGTACGCGGGCCGCACTCCCTAGCGCAGGCCGTGCCCGCCCCTACGCGCAGGGCGCGCTGTGTGCGCATGCGCCTGGCCACACGCGGCGTTTGCGGGGACTTTGGTCCTCGCGTGGGAGGCCGGCCATAACAATGAGTGGGTTTGCGCAGTCTTGCACTGGTCGGTACCTTTATGAAGACTTCAGTTTCAGTCATTAGCACAGGATGTACGGCGTGTGCAGTCAGGCGTGTTTATTACTGCGTGTACTCCGAAGGTAGCACGCAGAATCATGGAAGCCTGGGCTTCCATGAATCAGTTCCCTTTTTCGTGGCGTGGGACTAGCAGGTGTGGAAGAGCTTGGAGTACGGCTTTCTGTGGTTTGTTTGTCTCACTCTAGCACTGGCTAGACTAGAATTGGATGCGTACCCCAAGCTGGGTTCAAACTTGTGATCCTCCTGCCTCCTCTCGAGTGCTGGGGTCACGGGAATGCCAGCAGGATCTAGACGCCGGCTTTTGGAAAATGTTAGGACCTCGGTTCCACATTCTGAGTCCGCGGCTCTGAAGAGCCCTGTGACCTTTGGGATCTTGCTATCTGGGGCAGGGCTTGGCTTTGTAAAGGGTTAACACCCATTTTGCGATTTTGGCGCGAATGTTAAACTGTTTTTCGCAAAGGCTTTAGCACTTCTGATAAGTTCTCAGTTCCTTGAGACCATGCCAAAAACAGAATCGATTACTCCACGGCCTGAAAAGAGAACGCTCAAAGAATAGCGGTGGGGATAAGGAGGGCTTCTCATAGAGGGACGAGACAGTTGTCAAAGGAGGGGGTTGGGGAAGCATTCCAGGGAAAAGAAGAGCTGTGGAAAAGGTGGAATAGGTGCCGACTGTCTGCGGGTTCAAACCCAGCCTAGGATACATGAGATTCTGTCTTTAAAAATAAAAACAAAACAGGGTTCGTCGTGTAGGTCAGTAGTGAGGTCGTCACTTAGCGTTTGAGAGGTCCTGGCTTCATTTCTTAATACTGAAAGAAAATTTCAAAACAAGCAGAAGTTGAGACGGTATGAGAGAGACAGCTAGGATTTGAAGGGCAGGACCTGGGACACCTCCCTACACACACACACACACACACACACACACACACCATCCCGCTTTCTCAAGTACTGTCCCGAATGTTTTCAGCCCTGTTCCGCTTCCCAGCGAGGTCTTTCTTCCTTTGCCTGGCTCCTGGCAGCTGGGCCCCAGTTCCAAGTTGTGACCTTTGAATCTCTGCATCCTTGTGAGCCTGAGCAACTTCCTCTTTGGCATCTCAGTTTCCTCACCTGTAAAACACGAATACAGTCCGTCTTTATCCTCAGATTCGGTCCTCACTGGCTCACTTTTTTAAAAAATATTTTTATGGTTTATTTTAACTTTATTTTATGTGCATTGGTGTGAAGGTGTCAGATCCCTTGCAACTGGGTCTTCAGACAGCTCTGAGCTGCCATGTGGGTGCTGGGAATTGAACCCGGGTCCTCTGGAAGAGCAGTCAGTGCTTCTTAACCACTGAGCCATCTCCAGCCCCCTCACTGGCTCACTAACGATTCTTTTTTTTTTTTTTAAAGATTTTATTTATTTATTATGTACATAGTGTTTCCTTCCATGTTTGCCCACAGGCCAGAAGAGGGCATCAGATCTCAGTACAGATGGTTGTGAGCCACCATGTGGTTGCTGGGAATTGAACTTAGGACCTCTGGATGAACAGTCAGTGCTCTTAACCTCTGAGCCATCTCTCCAGCCCTCACTAACGATTCTTGTCCCTAGTTGTCTGCCGTGGTGCTCTGGCAGTCATCGGGAAGGCTGCAGAGTCACAAAATGCTCCAGAGTCATGGAGGGTGTTCCCAGTGGCCCCACGAGACGTTGCCCTGCTTGCTCCCACTGTCTCGGTGTGAGCAGACATTGTCTGTTCAGTGATGCAGTTTTTTCACTTTTATGTACTTCTTGGCGATTTTGTTGGTTGAAAGTGGTCCCATGCCTAGAGCCACAGTATACACAGTGAGACTTTGACATGCCTTACAAAGAACATTTGTCAGCTCTGCTCCACTCCAGCATGAGTTGCAAGCGCTATTGCTTCAAGTTCAATATCAATAAATCAATAACATATATTAAGTAAAATATCTTTAAACAGAAACACATGCCAAACAAGATTGGGCATCAACCCTTTGATGATCATGACCCTGAAACTTGCAGGCTCCCAACCCGAGTCCCTAGGAACGAGTGCAGCAACTTTACAGGGCTACCCCCTCTTGATGATGACGGAGTAGGGGCTGGAGAGATGGCTCAGCATTCAAGAACACTTGCTATTCTTAGAGAGGACCTGAGTTTGATTCCCAGCACCCATAGAAGGCAGCTTACAGCTTACTATAACTCCAGTTAAAGGAGATCGGATGACCTCTTCTCCTCCAAGGTACCTGTACACATGTTGCGTACACCCATATACTTAGGTGCACATACAAAATAAAAAATAAATATTTTTTTAAATGGCTGCTGTCAATGAAGTCCTTTCCTCCGTGTCCAGACAGCTAAAAGACCGAGCAGTGCCGGGCAGGTAGAGAATACTGTAGGGCATGAGGTAGCTGGAGAGGTGATTATCAATGCTGTCATCACTACTTCGAAACATGCTGCCTCCTGGTGTGGGGAGCTGCGGGTTGCATTCTGCCACCCAGCTCCCGCCACCAGCTAGCTTTACCCGGAATAACAACACACAAATTGTATTCTTTTAAACACTGCTTGACCCATTATATCTAGCCTCTTCTCGGCTAACTCTCGCACCTGGACTAGCCCATTTCTAATAAAGTGTGTAGCACCGAGGTGCGCTTACCGGGAAGATTCTAGCCTACGTCCATCCTGGGCCGGAGCTTGATCGCATCTGCCTCAGAGAGCAGAGCTATCGCGTCTGCCCGGGAGAGGGGAGCATGGCGTCTCTCAGCTCACTTCCTCTTCCCAGCATTCTTTTCTGTTTACTCCACCCACCTATGTTCTAATAAAATGGGCCAAGGCAGTTTCTTTATATTTTAACCAATGACCTTCCTCCATCAGCCTCCCGTGTCCTACCCTCTGCTCATTTCCAACCTGAGCCCTTTGTCTTCTCTTTCTGAGCTCACACAGTCATTGCCTGCTCAAGAGCACTATCTCTGACCCTTTCATAGCAACCAGAGTGGCATTTTGAGGCAGTAAGTCTTAACATTAAGACTTCTTGCCTTGCCAGAATGAGGTCATGATGAGTATTTCAGGGGCCCTGTGGCCACCTCTGCCTCCCTCCATCACCTCTCCCCACCCCATCCCACCCTCACACACCTGCCACATCAGCTAAGACTACACCACTTTTCTCTGGCTCTCGACTCAATCTCATCTGGTCATAATCAACACACATTCCCCCTGCCCAGTGCCCAGCAGTTAGGGACTAAGAAAAATCAACAAGTCACACCTTGCTGGTATGGTACGTCATGTGCAGCGAGTCAGCTCTTGTTTGAAACTTAAGCAGAATTCTGCCTCTTACCATTTTTTTTTAAAGTCAAATTCTAGGGATCCTGGGATGCTACCCTGTCTCTGGTGAGCCACCAAATCTGAGCACTTGCAGCAGCATCGTCATGGGGGAGATGATCTGTGTGGTGCTATATAGCCATGGCCACTTGAGCACAGCTGAGGACCAAATCCTGTTTTATCTCAATAAATTCAGAGAGCTCCTTAGCCGGGCAGTTGTGGTGCACACCTTTAATCCCAGCATTTGGGAGGGCAGAGACAGGTGGATCTCTGTAAATTCAAGGCCAGCCTGGTCTACAGGGTTCCAGGCCAGCCAAGGCTTCATAGAGAGCTCCCTGTGTCTCATGACTATCCTATCAGCTAGCACAGGCTTAGCAGAGAGGCTGGGAAGATCCATAGGAAAACACTAGGGGTTGATGGGGGACAAATCTTAAGAACTGTCCCTGGGGTGCTATCTTGTGGCTACTTGTGAATCTAGAAGTACCAGTCTGTAGATCCTGTATTGCTGGACTAGAGTAGACAGACATGCATTCACTAATGTTCTTAACTTTGCCTTTTAGAATTTGAACCTCTGCTACCTCAATAAGATTCTGAACATCAAAAAGCAGAGTGTCCGCATGGTGCATTTGAGGAACTCGGGAACTTTGAACAATCCAAGGTGAGATTCCTGTGTAGAAACTGTCTTCTCCCTGGGAACGACCCTTAGTGACACCGTTCCATGGCACTGAGCATCCTCCGTGTTACTTTTAGCGACTAGTGTTTCTGTGTGGGTATCCCAGACTTGCTGTTGTTCATCCCTATTGTTGAATGTTGGGTTTTTCCCCAGAGCTTTATTTCCTCCAGCATCCTAGTTGAGGAAAGCTGGCTTAGTTAGGGAAGAGACACCGTGACCACGGCAACTCTTAGAAGGGAAAACGTTTCACTGGGGTGGCTCACTTACAGTTCAGCGGTTCTGTCCATCATGGCAGCGTGCAGGCAGATGTGGTGCTGGAGCTGAGAGTGCTACATCTTGCAGGCAACAGGAAGTCAGCTGACTCACACTGAGGGAAGCTTGAGGAAAAGAGACCTCAAAGTCTGCTATAGGAATGCCCCCTGTGTATGTCTGTCTGTATTTCTCTCTCCTTTTTCTGTCTCTCTCCCCCTTTCTCTCTGTCTATCTCTCTCTAATACACACACACACACACACACACACACACACACACACACGTGCACACACTCACATTCACCCTATAATGGCAAAGGGCAGGATAACCAGAATAACTCCCACTGAGAGAATAGTCTCATTGCAGCCCTTGGCCATGGTGGATATCCGCTGGGCAACCTGGGATAAGCTCTGCCTCGGCAAAAATCCCTGGCCCAGCCTTGGGTGAGCCCATTGCCCATCATGCTTTCTGATGTAAGGAGGGCAGGCAGTGGGAAGCATGCTCTCCTTGAAGGCAAGCAGTCATCAGAGCCCACTGTCTGGTAACAATACTCTGCTTCCAAAAGCTGTTTTAAGGGTCCAGTGACTATTTTAGGACAGACTTTTTTTTGTAATGGATTTTCTCTGAAACATCTAGAAGCTCTTGACTACTTACTCTCAGCCCAGTATGCCACGCCTTTACCCCGATGTCTTCCTACTTGGAAGCTGCCTTCTTCCTTTGCATCCCTCCATGCCCAGCTCTCTGCATGAAGGGCAGGTCCCCGAGGTCACATCCAGCAGTGATGCTCATAATGCCCTGAGTTTGGTTGGTGCAGCAGAGTTGCACTCCCCCTGCCTCACCTCACACACACATCCACACCCCATTTTGGCTCACCAGAAGCCTTTGGTGTTCCAAGGCTTAGATTCCCCCTCTGACTCTTCCATCTTTAAGCAACTGTTAATCCCAGAGTTGGCTGCCTCCTTCCTTCCATCCCCTTACAAGCAGGCCAATTGTCTCCTACTATTTCCTACCTTTGCACCTACTAAAAATGATATGGAGCCACCATACAGAAGATCCTGCCTGGACCAGTAAGATGGCTCAGTGGCTAAATGCACTTACTGTACAAGCCTGGCAACCTGAGTTTGATCTCTGAAACACATGGGAAGGCAGAGAGAGAGAACTGATCCACAGTTATTCTCTACCTCCGCATGCATGCCATGCTGTCTGCGTATAAAGACCCTAATGAATAATAAACAAATGTAAGTGTTTTTAAGGACCATTCCAACTGTCCTTAGAAGTCTTCATTCACCCCAACCCACCTTTGTTCTTCACTCTCTCCATTCACCCTCGAAATGTCCGTCACAGTCTACCAGATAAACCGCTGTCTTTAGTTACAGCTCCGACCATTCTGGTCAGTCTCATAGCCTGTCCCCTGTTTTACCCCAGCAGTAAAAGATGGATTAGATACCATTAGCAGCCAGCAGCCTCTGTGGGTCCCTGGGAACCTTTTGGATAATGGAGCCGTCTAGTGAACCATCTGATGAGCGGCGCATACCTTTGCTGAGGCACAGAAGCCCCCGGAAGGAAGACTGTTACAGCAGTATCTTCTTTTGTTTTGTTGTTGGGGACAGAACTCAGGCCCTTACACGCGGTGCATTCATATCTAGCTCTGAGCCACTTCCCAGTGCAGCAGGAGTTTATTCTCATAACGCAAATGCCATAAAAGTCATCAGAGGTATTAGTGTTCACCAGCTTCTACAGCTGCCACCACTGTCTAATTCCAGGAAATGTTCATGATTCCAGACTGAGACCTTCATTAGTCAGGGTCCATCCCTCCCTTCCTCAGCTCCCAGAACCTACTAATGAGCTCATTGGATGTTCCAACTGAATAGCTACTCTTTCAGAGGACCTAGGTTCAATGCCTAGCACCCACATGGCAGCTCACAACTGTCTGTAACTCTAGTTCCAAGGGATCTGACACCCTCACACAGACATACACGCAGGCAAAGCACCATGCACATAAAATAAAAATAAACAAATCATTTAAAAAATGAATACACTGAATCCTCAGTTTAAAAGAAATAATAAAAATATAATCGAAAAGTAAATGAATGAGAAAAGCTAAGTGTTGTGGCTCATGACTGTAATGTCAACACTCACGAGTCTGAGGCAAGCCCAAGTGTTGCTGTGTGCTTGAAGCCTATTAAGACTATGTATCGAGGGCTGGAGAGGTAGCTCAGTGGTTAAGAGCACTGCCTGCTCTTCCAGAGGTCCTGAGTTCAATTCCCAGCAACCACATGGTGGCTCACAACCATCTGTAATGATGCCCTCTTCTGGCCTGCAGGCAGACACAATACTGTATACATAATAAATAAATCTTTAAAAAAAAAAAGACTATGTATCAAGACCATCTCAAAACAAGACAAAAATAAAAGTTGATACATGATCTTGGTACTAACCAGAAAAGAGGCTCAGAGTATCAGGGTGGCTGGCCCAGCAGGGCTGTCATGAACCCTGGTGGTTTTTGTCTCACCTGCACTCCGTGTTGTTAGCTGCTTACTTCTGCTGGAAGGCTTTTTTTTTTTTTTTCGGTTTGTATGTATTTATTGTGATTGTGCTTGTGCGATTGCTGACAATGCTCTGGTGGGTTTCTTTCCTCCTGCAGCTCTCTAGACGAGACAGCTTATGAAAGACTTGCGGAGGAGACGCTGGATGCCCTGGCAGAGTTCTTTGAAGACCTTGCAGACAAGCCCTATACCCTGGAGGACTATGACGTCTCTTTTGGGGTACCTTTTGGCTTTTTTAGTTTTTGTTCCCTCCTTAAAAACTATAACCTAGTGCTTAATCCTAGTACTCAGGAGGCAGAGGCAAGCAGATTGATCTCTGAGTTCTAGGCCAGCCTGGTCTGCAGAGCAAGTTCCAGGACAACCAAACAAATTAATTAAATAAATAAATCCTGTAACTTAGGCTGGAGACGTAGTTCAGTTGGTAGAATGCTTGCCTAGCATACACAAAGCCTTGGTTTTGGCCCCTAGCACTGAGCATAGTGGCACAGCCTATAATCCGAGCACTCAGGAGGTGGAGGCAGGAGGATTACAAATTCAAGGTCATCTTCAGTAATTTAGCAAAGTTGAAGGGAGCCCAGGCTAAGTGTGAACTTGTCTCAAAAAAAGAGAAAGAAAAAGAAAAACTAAACAAACAACAACAACAACGAAAGAAGCATCACATACACACAATTGAAACTAGAACAAGAGCATGCCCCCCAGGCAGGCAAGGTGGCACACAGGTATAACTCTACACTCTAGAGCAGATGCAGGAGGATCACTGAATGTTCAGGGCTAGCCTGGTCTGCACAGTGAGGTCCAGACCACCCAGGACTACATAGTGATACTCAGTCTCAAAAAAACAGGGGTACTAGTGGAGGGCTCAGTGGGTAAAACTGCTGCCCCCCCCCCCCAGCCTGATAACCTCAGTCGAAGTCTTAGAACCCACATACGGTGGAAGAAACTAATCCACACCTTGACGTGCAAGTGGACACACACTCCTCATACACACACATTCAGAATAATAAGTAAATTTAAAAAATAATAATACGGAGTTTATAAAATAGCCTCCAATGGGCATAACCATCTAGTAACATGGATTGTGGTTGGGGCTTAAAAGCTAGGATTCATATGACTTTGGACAAGTCACTCTGCCTCCCTGAACCTCTTGCATTTAAATACAGATTCCTGGGCTCGAGAGATGGCTCAGAGGTTAAGAGCACTGGATGAGCTGGGTGGTGGTGGCACATACCTTTAATCCCAGCACTCAAGAGGCAAAGGCAGCCTGCCTGCTCTACAGAGCGAGTTCCAGGCAGACTCCAAAGCTACAGAGAAGCCCTGTCTTGAGAAAGCCAAAAAAAAAAAAAAAAAAAAAAAAGAGCATTGGCTGCTTTTCCAGAGGTCCCAAGTTCAATTCTCAGCACCCAATCACTGGCTCACAACCATCTATAATGAGATCTGGTGCCCTCTTCTAGCATGCAAGCATACGTGTAGGCAGAACACTGAACAAACATAATAAACAGATCTTAAGGAATTATTTAAAGTTTTTTTTGGTTTTGTTTTGTTTTTTTGTTTTTTCGAGACAGGGCTTCCCAGTAGCTTTGGAGCCAGTCCTGGGGAGCTAGCCTCGAACTCATAGAGATCCACCTGCTTCTGCCTTCCAAGTGCTAGGATTAAAAGTATGCACCACCACTGCCTTGCCCAAGAATTATTACTCTAAAAAAGAAACCAGATTCCCAGGGCTGGGGTGGGTATCTTGTGGTGCACAGTTAGGGAAAGAGCTCTTTACCCCCCCTGGGTGAAGCTCTGGCTTCAGTCCCTAGTATTGAAGAATAAAAAGCAGAGGTCCAAGTTCCAACCTTGGACAGTTGTCCTGGTAGTCCAGACTCCTCCGTACGTGGCCCAAGCTTGCTCCACTCTACCATAAGAAGCAGCCCATGTTTGAGACAGGGTCTGTCTGTGTAGCCTTGGCTGTCCCAGAACTCGCTGTGTAGACCAGGCTGGCCTTGAGGATCCACTGGAACTAAACACGCACCACCACACCCTGGCTCACCTGGAATTCTGATGTAGCCCTGAGTTCAACTTCTAGAAATTTTGATTTAATTAGTGCGTCGTGTGCTCTAGGTAAGGAATTGAATTTGCAGATCGTCCCCATGATAGGCTGAGAACTTTGAATTACATGAGCCACTGGGCGCTAGGGAAGTTTACATGCTGGCCACCAGGTGGCAGACTAAGCAAGGGTCTGCTTGGGCCTTTTACCACAGGAGAAAAATGTTCCCTCCTTTTCTTACCCATTCCCCCCCTCCTCCACCACCACCTCAATACAGACGGAGGTTAATCCTCTTGACAGCAATTAATTAATACCAAGAAATGTCATGAGTGTGCATTTTGGAGTAAATCTTATTATGTAGGGCAGATGGTTGTCAAAATGATAAGGGGGAAATGGTAAAAAGTAAAATAAAAACCTTTCAAATTATTTTATTTAACTAGAAGTCACATGCACGTGAAGGTCCCTGGCTCAACGTGACATCTCCCGTGTGCCTGTTTCCACAGATGACCAGATGACAGCAGTCTTTGTTCCTGCAGGGGCAGCTCTAATCTTCACAGGCATAGATCAGTAATTCTGGCCAGCTGGGTCTGGTTCTGCTCTGGTTGGTTGGTTGGTGTGAGGCTCTCCTCCGATTGGTCCCTGCGCAGTAGCCATTGCTGGGTATTTTGTTTAGCTCCATTGTGGTTTGGTCTGGATGCCCCACAGAGACTTGGGTTAAAGGCCAGGCTCCCAGCTGGTGGTGTCACTGAGGTGATTGGAGCTGAGGCCCCTACCTAACTGAAGAATTGTTTTGCTGATGGATTTGTGATCAGAGGACTGTTGTGGGTGGGAACAGTGGAGAGTTTTGGGAGGGGTGGAGACTGGAAAGAAGGAAGAAGTGGGTCTCTGGAGTCACATCTTCAAAGACATCCCTTATCCCTGGCCTCTCTCCTCTCCAGTTTGCTTCCTGGCTGCCTTGAGGAGCAGGTCCCCCACCACACCCTTTGCCGCGTGGTGCTGTGCCATGCCACAGGCCAGAAACACCGCAGCAGCCACCCGTACACTGTAAGCCAGGGTAAATCTTCCCTTGAGGTTTTATTTGTCACAGCTGGGACAGTGTGAGTACTACAGTCCCCTCCCTGCCCATAAATGTGCACACGTTGGCTAATGGACGATAGTGGGGAGCTGAAAACTTGGAGACAGTTCTAAATGTCTTAAGACCCCTGGTAAGCCAGCACAGCCGCTGGTGCATCCGTCCTGCCACTGTCTTCTGGAATAGCTGGAGGCCCTGGGGAAAGAGTCCAGTCACAGGACGGAGGCTGAGAGAAGGAACCTGAGCTTTGTGGTCTCTGCCTTGGGAACACTTCGCTTTGCCAGGCAGGACCACAGGGTCCCCTTGGTCACTGTTTCCCCACTGCTCCATTCACCCGAAAATGTAATGAATACTTCTACATCCGTCCTGGGTTTGGGCGGAAGCATGTAGGTGCCATCTGAGTCGCTTCTTCCTAGGACTCAAGATAGTAGACGTGGGGTCCAGGGGACAACAGTCTCCTTCGCCCGCAAGTCGTGACGAAGTAGTTAAAGCAGGAGAGGTTACAGAAACTCTGCCAAGTGGAAAGCCCCAGATAACCCTCCCAGAGGCACCTGCACACGTCCTGGAGCAGGAGGGGCCCACAGGAAGATTCCAGAAGACAGCTATAGCACTGTGGAGCTGCGTCTCCCATGGCTGGTTTTCCCTTGGTTGTTTGGGGAACACACATATTTTTAGTTCATGTGCACTCTGGGATCCCTCCAAAGATTGGGGAGTAAATTGAGGATGATGTGGTTGAGTGGGCTGTCCCTGGTATGGTTGGTCATCGAAGTAGTGACCAGGTGCAGGTGTGGAATCCTTGAGCAGAGTCCTTGAGGAGACAACCAGATGCTGAGTGCCAGGCCAGAATGATGCAACTTCTGCAGGGCCCTGGCTGGCTAGGAAGGACAGTGGACTCGGAAGTCCATCTGGAGAGTCAGGCAGCCCTTGCCATTTCTACTAGGCCACCAAACCTCAGCGTGAGGGTGGACCACACAGGGGACATTTATCGACCACAGATAGGTGAGTCAGAGTCAGAGGTTTGTGGTTTTACTGAGTCTGTTAGCCCTAGGGGGAGGCATGAAACTGTAATCTTGGATGAAGAGCCAGGAGCTGAGGGACGCTGGGATGGGGGAATTAGCATCCAGTGTACACAGTGTTTGGAGGGAATTAACACTGAATGTGTGTACCATGTTTCAGTTCTGCCGGGTGCAGAGATTTCTCAATGGCCCTAGAGCAACAGTGTGAATGCCCTCTTCTGGTATAAAGTTATACATGCAGATATAGCACTCGTAAATAAATAAACCTTTAAAGAAAAAAAAAGACACATGTTATTTTAGGAGAGAGAGAAGCTGAACATAGTGGCACATGCCTATGATCCTGGCACTTGGGAGACTGAGGCCCGGGTATTACAAGTTTGTTGCCTGCCTGGGCTACCTAGTGAAACCCTATCTCAGAGAGAGAGAGACAGAGACAGAGAGAGAGACAGACAGAGAGAGACAGACAGAGAGAGAGACAGAGAGAGAGAGAGAGAGAGAGAGAGAGAGAGAGAGAGAGAGAGAGAACTCACTAGCATCCCCCTCCCATACCTATTGGTTAGATTATTATGGAGCCAGCCTCTAGCATTTATTTAAATGGCTGCCTGTGTTTGTAAGGGTGTGCTGTAAGAACCATGTCAAGACTCCTGATTGGATGAGCAGTAGGGAGCAAGCGTTGGTTGGTGCAGTAGGCTCCCACCTGCTTACCAGCCCCAAGCAACATAGGGAACTTTGAGAGTACTTAGTGCTCAGCCATTGTTTCTGTTCTAAAGAGGCTAAGGCCTGGAGAGTTGAGAGCTCCTTTGTTGGGTGTTTTCAAATTTAAATGTTCATCTCTTGAACAAAATGGACTAGCCAGTCTTTTGAGGATGCAAGGCTTTTCAGGGGGAAATGAAGTCTTGTGGATTCTCTGAACATTTGCTGGATGCCTGGGAAGATGTCTGAATAACACAAATAGGCCAGGGCTGTCCCCGCCTGCTCTTCTAAGACAAATGAGGCAGAGTATTGATTACTTTCTTCTCTTGTCTTTTTCTCTTTTGCATTTTATTGTGCAGCCTGCTAGCCTCAAACTCACAAGCCCCCCCTCCCCTCAGCCTCCCAAGCACTGACGTTAGAGATTTTTGCCACCACCCCCGCTTTCCTTCTGTGTTTTCCTAATGGACTTGTCAGGTATGATGCCTGGGCAGACACCATTAGAGTTCAGTCTGTTTGCATGTGTTCTGATTGGCGGTGGAGGGCAGAAAGCTAGCGGTCCGGTTTACCATTGCTGAGTTCTCAGGCAAGTCTTAACCTTTCTTTCCTTGCCGACCACACAGGCAGAGAGAAAGCAGTGTGAGCTTCAAGTGTTATGCCTAACCCACTGTGGTGGCCTCAGAGGCGGCTCAGTGGCTAAGAGCTTGCTACTCTCTCATGAGAACCAGGGTTTGTAACCCAGCACCCACAGCACATCAGGTGGCTCACGGGTACCTTTAACTCCAGCTGCTGGGGGTCCTGTGTGTCTTTGGCCTCCGAGGGCAACAACTTATGTCTATAAGTAAAAGTAAAACAATCCACTCTGATCCTGATGATAATGTCTTTACCACACACATTTCTAATTGTGAGCCCTAATTTTTGTTTGGTTTTGGTGCCAAGAATTGAACGGGGGGGGGGGGGCTTCCCGGCTCCTGAACACATTGCCAGAGCATGGCATCCCCAGATCCCTTGTTTGTTATGGTGTGTGTTACTTCCTTGGATACATGAAAGGCATTGAGACATGAACAATATTTTTATATATTTTTTCTTGTGCTAACTAACCTTGTTTATTTTCTTCCCCCTGAACCCCTAGGGTGGCGTGCTAACCATTAAACTGGGCGGGGATCTAGGGACCTACGTGATCAACAAGCAGACCCCAAACAAGCAAATCTGGTTATCTTCTCCCTCCAGGTATGTTGGGAAGTCAACGTCTGTTAGGGGTGGACTCTTTGGAAATACGCATTGGGGACCACTTGGAAGGCTGTCCATCACTGGCTTTGCCCTGAATTTATAACTGTCTGCCCCAGTAGGAAGGCTCCCTTCCAGTTGAACGTTTCCCCCCATTGATAGATAACTTGGTTGCTGTCCTCAGGCATCAGGATGGGGACAAGACCTGAAACAGGGAACTATTCGGAACGTCGCCCAGACGGTTTTTCTCTGTTATGTCATTGCCCAGAAAAGAAAAACCACTTGACTTGCCTTTGAAAGAGATCCTTTTGCCAGGTATGGTGTTATACATCTGTAATTCAGCACTCAGGAAGTAGAGGCAGTAGCTCAAAGTGCCTAGCCCAGTCTAAGGCTAGACTGGGCTATCATGTAAGACCCTGTCACAAAAGCAAATAAGCCAACCTGGTCTATATAGTGAGTTCCAGGACAGCCAGGGCTATCCATAAGCTACTTGTGTTACATATGGCGGCACTTTTTTTTTAAATAAAAAAAAGTTAATTAAAAAGCTACTTTGAAAGCTGGGGTGTATATCTCAGTAATAAGAATGCTTGTCTGGCGATCTATAAGCCCTGGATTTCATTCCCAAAACGGAAGGGAAAGAGGGAAAAAGAGAGGGAGGAACTTTCTATGTTGTAGCATCTGAAAAACCTGCACTTTGTCCTCAAAGTTAGTTAAACTTTAACTCCCAGCCAGTTTTGAAGGTCTCAGTAATTCTGTTGTCAGAGTTGGATCCAGACTTTGTGGCAGTGGGGACAGTGACTTTCTAGCAGCAGCTCCAGGGCCCCCATCTTCCTGCCTGCCCCATGGATGTGCCTACAGTTGAAGGAACAGTGGGGTGCATTGCAGGCAGCCCAGGTCTCAGAACCGAGAGCTTACTAGTGAGCATACAGCTGCCTGCTACAGTGTTCTGAAAAGGGCTGAGAGATGCTTGCTCGGAGATGGTTTTGCAGAGATGCTCTCACAGAGATGCTCACGCAGAGATGTTCTCACAGAGATGCTCACGCACAGATGCTCACGCACAGATGCTCACCCAGAGCCTTCACACTAACCTTACTGAAACTCAGCGGCACTACTAAAGAAGACATTTTGAAGGCAAAGTGGGAAAGCTCAGCTAGAACCAGTGTGGAATTCTTTGAAAGCCTAATGGTATTGGCAGTTTAAAATACTGAAAATGTGCCAGGGTATGGCTCAGGGTAGGCAAAGAACTGGCCTAGCATGTGAGAGAAGGCTCTGGGTTGGATTCCCAGCACCACAGTAAACACACGAGCAAGGAAAAACCATATCGAGGAGGCTGGAGAGGTGGCTCAGTGGTTGCAAGCACTTGCTACTTCAGCACAAGCACTAGAGTTCAGATTCTGGCACCCGTGTCAGGCAGCTCACATACACCATGGGGAAATTAAGTCACTTACAGAGACTCCAAGTAAATGCTTTTTTAAAACCTGCCATTTATATGAGGGGCAATCTCATTTATATGGAGGGGAAATCTCCTAAGTGGTCCTTCCTCACGGTGCTGTGTTGCTTTCAAGGAGGATGGAGAAGGGTGGGGGTATTTTTATTTATGTGTTGGTGGGTGTAGGTGTGGATGAGCGCCCATGCCCACAGCAGCCAGAAGAGGGAGTCAGGTTCCCTGGAACTGAAGTCGCAAGCAGCCCAGTGTGGTACAAGAAATCAAACCAGTCCTCTGGAAGAGCAGCTTGTTCTGAACCACTGAGCCAGCTCTCCAGGCCTCTCCCTCAGAAGTAATTTCATATTAACCAGAATATCTTTCGCTGGGCCATGGTTATAATTTCTTACTTCAGCAGGAAACTGCTGAGGTCCTATGGAGAGAGTGGTGTTTTCTGGCCACCTTGCCATAGGATCATAGGCTGGAGTAGAAGAATGTTGTGAGGAACACCAGGACCAAAGGACATCTTACAGTATTGCTTTCCTCTGGTTTTGTTTCTTGTGTTTTTGTTTTTGTTTTTGTTTGTCTTGGGGGAGGAGGAGGAGGAGGAGGAGGAGGAGACAGGGTTTCTCTGTATAACCCTGGCTATTTTAGAACTTGCTCTGTAGACCAGGCTGTGCTCAAACTCACAGAGATTCGCCTTCCTCTGCTCCCGAGTGCTGGATTAAAGGTTGCACCACCAGTACCCAGCTGCTGGTTCTGTTTTGCTTTAATGTGGCCCAGGTGGTTTGTGTTCAGAAGTTTCTGTTCTTTAAGCAGAAGCTCTGCTTATTTATTTGCCCTTTTTTCTATACTGTTGGCACATGTTTAAATTCCAACATTTCCTTGCCAATATTAAAAGGCTCCATACATTTATACCTACAAAAGATATTTCACATCTTTCCCTCCCACCTCTGTCTTCTCCTGGTTGTCGTGGTGCTGGGGGTCTAACAAGGAATCGCACATTCTGGGACAGGACAAGCCCTCTACCACTGAGCTAGATCCCCGCTCTTCTAGCCTGTCTTTGAAAGTTCTGTCCTGAGTGTTCTAGGTAGACTTTGGGGTCCCAGATCATGAACTCTCAGGGTTCTCTGTTGCCTTCATCAGGGCGTCCCCATACACCATCATGGTCTGTTGCTCTCTCTGCTCTGTTCTTCAGGCCATGAGGAGGTAGAATTTGAGACATGGGTCATGTAAGCCTGGAGTAACAAATCATGGTGAGGGGGAAACAGCTACAGCTTTGTCCACAATACTGTGTGGTAACCAGATTCATGTTGCTACAACTAAGTAACTGAGCCGGTTACTTATAAAAGGGGAAAGGATTATTTGTCTCATGGTTTTGGAAGCTCAAAGTCCAAGATTGAAGGAATGTGAAGGACATTAGTTTGGCTTTTTATACAATGGCATACCGTGGTGGGAGTATGCATAGGAGCAATGTCCTACCTCATGATGGGAAACCCAGAAAGATTAGACAGGGTCCCACATTCCCGTGTGGACACATCCCCAGTGATCTAAATCACTCCTCTTAAAGCTGACAGTATTAGGATGGCACATAAAACCGCGTTCCAAATTCTTCCTCTTTATGGCCTGGAGAATAGAGTAGACACGGCAACAGATCATGGTGGTGTATGGGGATGCACTGATGAAGCTCTTGGTTTTACAGATTTGATTTTTCATAAGGAAAAATGTATTTAGCTAGAAATTATGGAACATGCCAGGAATCCCAGCACTTGAGAGATATAGGCAAGTTCAGGGTTATCCTTAGCTACAGGAGATGTTCAAGAGGCTACATGATATATGAGACCCCATGGAAGGAAGGAAGTTTGGTTTGTTTGGTTTTTGAGGCAGGGTCTTGTTTTGTATCCCTGACTGGCCTGGAACTCACTCTGTAAACCATTCCAGCCTCTGTCTACCAACTTCTGGGATTAAAGGCCTGCACCACCATGCCCAGCGAAGTTTTTAATAATAGCACAAGTATAGCCACGGCTAGGAGAGGCAAGGGTAACTAGTTAGTAGGTACTTGGACTTCTTTCAGGGTAATAGGGGTGTCTTGGACCTAGACAGAGTTAGTAGTGACACGGTAGAGTAGGTTGGGATCAAATCATGAGTGGCACAAAATGACCCTCATATTCCAAACATTGCTGTAAGATAACAGGTGTCCTGAGTGGTAGGAAGTGAGCTGCAGGAGACTCACAGGGGCCAGGCTCTGCAGTGTTCCCAGAGGGCAGATTGCACAGTTGCCCTTAGGAAGGTGCTAACTGAGGAAATCAGAAGTTCACCTCGCTGCATGCCCCTGTAAAGCTGCGGTCGGTCAGTCTCTGCGTGGCAGGCAGCTCTGTGGATCCTGTTAGCTCTCCATTGAAAAGATGGGCATTTGTTTTGGTTCACACCATCTTTGGGCCTATAGTGAAACAGAACAGGGCATGGGATGTATGGTGGAAGGAAGCTGCGGCCCTGGCAACTGGAAACAGGGAAATGGAACAGGATCCCAATCGCACTGCCAGTGACCTAACAAACCACCGCTAGTCCCCTACCTTATGAAGGTCCCACCACCTCCAATAGAGTCATGGACTGGCCACTAAGCTTTTAATCATGGGCCCCAGTGGGACCTTTAAGATCCAGTCCAGCCAGATGTTGTAGTCGGACTTTCTTTGTACCGCCAGCTCCCAAATAATGACACAGACTTCTTAGTAAGTATGAAAGCTTGGCCTTAGCTTAGGGTTGTCCCCAGCTAGCTCTTATAACTTACATTATTAACCCATTTCTATTAATCTACATCCTGCCACGTGGCTCATTACCTCTCCTCCATACTGTACTCTGACTTACTCTGCATCTTGTTGGCAAACCCCACTTCTCTTCTTCCCAGAGTTCCTATCTCTACCATGAAGTCCCTCCTATCCTCTCCTGCCTAGCTATTGGCCATTCAGCTCTTTATTAAATCAATTAGAATGTACCTTTCACACAGTATAATCAAATATCCCACAAGAAAATGTGGTTGTCTTAATCCTAATACTTAGGAGTCTGAGTCAGGAGAGTTGTTACAAGTTAAAGGCCAGCTTTGGCTATATAAGTAAGGTCCAGGCCTTCTATATCCAGATCCAAGATATAGAATAAGACTCTATGTTCAGCCAGGCGGTGGTGGCACATGCCTTTAATCCCAGCACTTGGGAGGCAGAGGCAGGCAGATCTCTAGTTCAAGGCCAGCCTGATCTATAAGAGATAGTTCTAGGACAGGCTCTAAAACTACAGAGAAACCCTGACTCCAAAAAAAAAAAAAAAAAAAAAAAAAACAAAAAAAACTTTATGTTCAGAGAGAGATAAGCTGAGTGGTGGTAGTGTGTACCTTTGATCCCAGCGCTCAGGATGTAGCCCAGACACCATGGCTCTCCTAAAGAGGGTCTGCACGGACTTAACACGCATTTGTTTTGTTTTGCAGTGGCCCTAAGCGCTATGACTGGACTGGGAAGAACTGGGTGTACTCCCATGACGGCGTGTCCCTGCATGAGCTGCTGGCCAGAGAGCTGACTGAAGCCTTAAATACCAAACTGGACTTGTCTTCCTTGGCCTATTCTGGAAAAGACACTTGAGCACCCGCCAGATTCAAAGACATTAAAGCTATCAGGCCAAGACCCCCGCTTTCTTCTGTAGTTGGGTGTCTGGTTTCCCATGCCTGCTTCTGAGGAGAGTCACACTGTGTATGACAGCTCTGTGAAAAAAGTGTGTTACCTCCCAGCCTGTCCCCGGATCTGTCTCTTCATTTCTACCGAGGTTTGTTAGAACTGTCTCATTTCTCCCCGTGCGACCCTGATTTCTTAGAATGTCTTACATCATGTGTGCCCGACAACAATCTCAGGAAAAGGAAAAGGGCTCTAAGGGAGGAACAAATCTTCCCACTCTTCATTCTTTGAAGAATTTATTGTAAAAGCTTCATGAAGAGCCATTGTGCCTGAATTAACACGGTAAGAGTAGCTTCCGAATGTTACTCCAGGTGTGAAAACATCAGAGCCCTAGCCAAGTGTCAAAAGGAACTATCTTAAAACACCTGTGTTTGCTTTGTGACCTGTACTGTGTACCCAGGACCTGGCTTTCTGGCCTGTACTGGGCACCCAGGACCTGGGTGCTGTTGTCTCTGTGCTTTCATAGGCAGGTGTCTTTACAGACACAGCATCTGCAACATGGACCTGAGATGTCTTTTTAAAAATTGAAAACTGGCTGAAGTGATCTTAGTCCACAAAGCATTTACCACACAAACATGAAGGCTGAGGCTTGATCCTGGGAATCCACATTGAGAAACCAGGCATGGTGGTGGAGTTTGTAATCTCAGCACTGGGGAAGTGGAGCTGAAAGGGCCCCTGGGACTTGCTGACCAGCCTGCTTAGCCCCATCAGTGAATCCGGGGTCTCTGAGAGGGGTACTGTTCCAAAACAAGGTACATGGCTTCAGTTGACCTCCGTCCTCCACATGTGTGCATGTGTACTAACACAGACATGGGCATACACACAAATTCATGCATACTTAATAAGTGCATAGATTACTACAGGCAAGGAGGAAAAACCTACCATAACCCAAAGGATTAAACTGTCATGGAGCTGAGGGTGCAGCCACAAGATGGACCTGGCCCTCCACTTCTCATCTATTCAATGATTCCCAACATTCAGTTCAGGGGACCCAAGGCAGGCCACCAGGCTCTTTTTTGGTCCCACTAGGTTAGTGGGGGGATAGGCAGTGAACCGGGTTTTTTGTTGTTTTTGGTTTTTCTTAGGCCCGCAGAAACAGTATTGTTTTTGCTTTTGCTGTGTTGGATTTCAGATAAATTCATATCAAACTAGCAGCTGCCCCTTGTTCTCTGTGTGCCGAGTCCAGGGCACCATTGCACCGTTTCAAGTTTTACAGGCTGCCCTTTGTACAAGAAGCAACGCCGATGTCTCCCGGCTGAAGGAAGTTAGGGGCTGGGATTCTAACCCAGTGGAGAAGGCTTACCTAGCGTATGGAAGGCCCTAAGTTCCATCCCCACGCTACAAAGGCCTGGGAGATTTGTTAGTGGCAAGTCTATGCCAATGTGCGGCAGAGGCTATGCAGGGTGAACTGAGCACACCAACATCATAGAAAACACAATGGAGCAGTGTAAACAAAGGCTAAGTGGCATTTAAGATATTTCCTTCTTTACAAATAATTTTTTTTTAGGTCTGGTGGAATTTTTGAGTGGGGTAAGTCGGTGCTAGTGGGATAATAAGTAGAACCATGTGCAGACATGCCTACGGTGTGTCTTTGTCTTCTAGTGAAAGTCTCAACAACCCCTGCCTGCTTGAAACAGTGAAATGGAACATTTACCCACCCGAGACTTAATGGACTTCTGAGTATGCCCTGGCTGCCATAGCAGATGGAAGTTGGGGAGTCTGCTGTTATGGGCACCTGATGGACTAGACTAGTCCTTGGGCTTCTTAACTTTCACTTTACGCGTCTCTGACCAGTTTCTAAGGCAACAGAGATCTCATTTAAGGGAGGATGTGGACACCCTGCTGGGTGAGAGCATCTGCACACCAGGCATGCTGCTGCACTTGTGCAGTCCTGGAACTGTGAACTCCAAGGCTCAAAGGTAAGAGAAGTGAATCAGTCTGGGCTTGAGATACTGCTTTGTCATTTGTTTTTGAGACTTCGATGTGTCGCCCAGACTGACCTTGAGTTTAAAACAGTTCTTTGTCTCCGAGACATTAGGACTTGTGCATGCTAGGTAAGTGCTACTGAACTACAACTTCCAGCTTTTCCTTGTGTGTGTGTGAACTAAGTTTTTTATAAGTTTGATATTTTCATTAAATAATAAGTTCACAATATGTCTTCAATTATACCTGCCCCAATTTTAAACCCTGTAGCCACTGCCAAAGAAAGACCGGTGTCTATAAAGATGAAGTTCGTGGAGATCCAGGATTGCTGAGGTGCGCTATCATCCATCTAAGGTAAAAGCACCAGGAAGTCATATCCAGTGGCATTCTTGGAACAGATTTATCTTTCACAAACCGAAGCAGCTGCATGCCACAGAGAGGAAGAAGGCACAGAGCTTTGGAGTTTCTTATAAACGTAGGCTGCTTTTTAGCTGAGGATTAATCTTGATTAGTAGAGTGCTTGCCTACTGGGTACAAAGTCCTAAGTTCAGCCCCCTAGCACTGTGTAAGTGGCATGGTGGCACATGCCAGCTTTCAAGAAAACCTCATGACTGTGTGCATAATAAATTCCTTGGAGGGGCTGGAGAGATGGCAAAGTTGGTAAAGAACTGACTTGCCACAAGAGCATGGTGCCCTGAGTTCAGACCCCTAGCACGTCCACACGTGACATCCGTCATCTTGTCATGAGCCGCTCACCTCCACAAGTGCACACGTAAATAAGTGTTGAGAATCTTTGGTTTCACTTAGCTAGTGATGATCCTGGAGTAGCTATTGGGGCCTTGATAAAGGGGCTGCTCTGTGTACAGGGACTTTATTGTTGATTTTTTTTTTTTCCCCTTCAGTACCAGAAACTTAACTTAGGGTTTCACACATGCTTGGCAGGCTTACCTCTGAGCTAAACCTCCCAGTCTGGAAACTCATTTTCTAAGTCTGCCTCTGCTAGAGACAGAATGCAGACTCCAATGTCCCATCTCCCCTGCTCGTGTTGATTAAGAAATAGAATGTGCCAGAACAAATTTATTGAACTGTCTGTTTGTTAGAATGTTGAGGAAAACACCTGTACCCAACAGTAACATTGCCTCTCAAAGACTTCTTTCTATCAAAGAGTCAGGCATGAGAGGCCATTGCAAGCACGGAGCCTAGTATAAGCCAGGTCTCTGAGGACCACCGGCATGGTCTGTCTTGGCATTGGGAAACCCAGCTGATGTTGTTCTATTTTAGGGGCTGGAGAGATGGCTTGGTAGAGGACTAGAGTCCTTTTATAGAGGACCAGAGTCTTCGATTCCCAGCACCCATGGATGGTAGCTCTCAACTGCCTGTAACTCCAGGTCCAGGGGATCAGGTGCCCTCTTCTTGCTTCTGCAACTACCCACACACAGGTGGCATTGTTGTGTGACAAAACTTCTGGGGAAACACAACATGCATCTACTCACCCCAGATAGGGAACCCATGACAGACCAAAGTCCAGATACCACCAAAGTCCAACATGGTGAACCAATGAGTTTTAATGAAGTCACAGGAATAGGGGTGTGAGGTTACTTAGAGGAACAGAAATGACTCAAAGGCAGCTGCATCACCAAGGCCCAGCCCAGCATGGGTGACAGCTCACAGAAGCTGGGAACCTGGAGCTCACTTCCTAGCCTGCAGGTTGGAGAGTGTCCTGTCCAAGTGACTCTGGTCTGAACCGCCTCCAGGGAGCTTGACCCTGCTCTGCTTCTCCCAGGCAGTTCCACTGGTCTCTGCTTCTCCCACGCAGCTGGTCTGGTCTCAGTCTTCTCTGCTGCTTGGCTTGTCTGAGAAGGACTCCCAGCTTTTATTGCTTACTCTGGCAGGGAGGGGCCTAGCATCTGCTCAGTTTCAGGGACTTCCAGAAGCTGTTTTGGGTTGTTTGCCTTCCTGTTTAAGGACCTTGCCTACATAATGGAATGTGTCAATCTCGGAGGAAACTGTTACACAACAGGCGTACATTCACACATACATTATATATATAATTTGCACTCAGGGCAGAGGCAGGTAGATCTCTTGAGTTTGAAGCCTGCTTGGTCCATGTATCAAGTTCCAGAACAGCCAGGGTTACATAGTAAAACCCTGACTCAAATGGGGGCAGGGGGGTGGGGGAGGGCAGGTAGAGGCTAAAAAGATAGCTCAGCAGTACCTAGCCCCCACTTGCTCACAAACACTGATACACTTTAAGAAGAAACAATTGCTGCACAATCACAATCCATCAATGAGCTGAATGTGGATTTTCTGTGTTTAAAAGGATTTTGTTCGTTGTTTATAATAATAATAATAATTATCATCATCATTTTTTTTGAGGCAGTGTTTCTCTGTGTAGCTCTAGCTGTCCTAGAACTCGCTCTGTAGACCAGGCTGGCCTCGAACTCAGAGATCCACCTACCTCTGCCTCCCGAGTACTGTGATTAAAAGTATGCGCCACCACTGCCCAGGTTTCACTGTTATTTTTACAAATGATAAAACTTTCAAAATGCAATTTATCTTATTTATTTTTGTGGCTAATGTTGGCCTATTTAGAAGAGGCTGGAGGGAGTTGGAATCTATATCATCCAATGTCTAAAACCAGGGAAGATATGAGCAATTCGAAAGTCTTCATTTGCTCAGGTCCCAAGTGCAAATCACATCTAGTACAGGTGTTTTCAGTCAGAAATACTGTGTTTTGTAACAGTGGAGCCCAAACTTGAACTGGACTGGTGAGGATTTCCAAGTGCTGTATGAATAACAGGATGCTAGGAGCCAATTGGCTGACTCTAGCATGTCTACTACTTGGCTTGTGAAAATTTTATAAAGATCTCTTAAATCCAACCTCCGGGTTCTCAGAAATCAGTTGCCTTCACCTGATTCCCATGATTTGTTTAAACAAACACGCAGCGAAGCGTCACGGGCTTGTGGGCAGTAGACTACAGAGAATACAGGTCCTGCTGTGAATTTCCAAGCCTGGGGTTGCAGGTGTGCCTCTTGGCTAAGAAAGCCCCACCCCCATCCCCGAAGGCTCCATATGAGCATGGGCCTGGTTCCTAGCTGCTAATGAAGTCACTTTACTCATCCGTCTTCAAAACAGCTAGGCTGGACGTTATGCCCTGACCTCGAGTCCCCCGAAAACCAAAAAGGAGACCAAGTACTGTAAGTAAAAGCAAAGAGCCTTTATTCTTTTTTAAGTTCAAACTTGGACTCTCCCTGTGTCCAACACATAGGCACGAGCAGAAAGCCCCGAGCTCAGTTGGGGTGGGGCAGAGGTTGGGCTGAGGGATTTCTCGGGTTCAGGACCCTTGGTTGGCTGACGTTTGTCTTAGGAGTGTTTTGGTGAAGGCGGATAGGTGTGCTGGGCTAAGGGACGTCAGGTGATCCCATCTACGTAGTTGAAACGTTAGGAATTTCCTTTGGACGGTCTGTTCCTGGGTGGTGCCTGGATGGTCTCTGATTGTGCTCTTTCTTGGAACCAGGTATCGCCTTAGGGCATACTACTGAGACTCTGGTCTACTTTGGTCTCTATGTAGAGCCTGTCTTGGCAGGTGTGGACCAAGCTGCCCTGGGCCCACTAAAAAGCCGCTACAGCCTCAGCTGAAGACCCTCAGCCACCAAGCATGCCTCTCCAGAGCTTGTGGGGAAGGAAAACAGGGCTTCCCTTGGGGGACAGAGTCTTGACTGACCCGGAGACAGACAGGCCCCACCAGTCGAGGAGGAGAGAGGAAGGCAGCCAGAATTTGGAAGTCATCGGAAGGCCTGGGCACTTTCCCCTCTCCCAACCCCAGGGCCGGCTGGGTTTACAGCTAGAACTCTGTTATGACGACACCATGTCTTAAATAAATCATAAGAGAAAGAGAAACCCTAAAATATCTAAGATTAAAAAAATAACAGAAGCAGGACTGGAGAGGTGGGTCAGGGGTTAAAAGCACTGACTGCTCTTCCAGAGTCCCTAGTTAAATTCCCAGCAACCACATGGTGGCTCACAACCATCTGTAATGGGATCTGATGCCCTCTTCTGGCATAAAGTTTTACATGCAGATAGAGTACTCATATACATAAAAGAAATAAATAAATCTTGAAGAAAAATAAGTTTAGATTTAGGTTTATTCTTTGTTTTTTGAGACTTGCTATAGAGCCCAGACTAGCTGAATTTACAGCAATCTTCCTGCCTCTGCCTCCCAAATGCTTGGATTGCAAGTGTGCCTCCATGCCTGGCAAGGGTTAAAATTGTGATGGAAGGGGGCTGGAGCGATGGCTCGGAGGTTAAGGGCACTGGCTGCTCTTCCAGAGGTCCCGAGTTTAATTCCTAGCAACTAAATAGTGGCTCACAACCATCCGAAACGGTATCTTGTGCCCTCTTTCAGTGTGCAGGAATACATGCAGGCAGAACACTGTATACATAATTAAAAAAAAAAATCCTTTTTTAAAAATTGTGAGGCTGCCAAAGCTTTGCATTGCACAATTCAAGATGCCACTTTCCACAATGACTGTAACTAGGATGAGATGTAGATGCTGCCACCAAGTGCTGTACAGGCCATTTAAGCATGTCCATTTAGCCCTGCTGGGCCTTATCTTGCTAGCTCATCCACAGTCTGTCAGGTTCCACAGAAACATCCTCTATCTACCTCCTCCTGGCCCCGACTCATAGCTTGCTGATCAGGTGCCCCTGTTAAATATCCTGAGCACTGAGGCTGGAGAAGGCCAGCCCAGCTCTCCTCTCCTTTCCTGAGCAAGAGCAGTGGAGAGATGGCTCAGTGGTTAAAGGTACTTATTGGTTGCTTTTGCAAAGGACCTATGTAGCTCAAAACCATCTGCACTTCCAGTTCCAAGTGATCTGACACTCATTTCTTCCTGGGTACCAGGGATTCACATACATATGTGTGAGCAAAACATTCATACACGTAAAATAAAATAAACTGCAAGTTTTACGAAAAGGTAGAAAATGGCCCAGGTCTAAAGGAATGTCATTTAAGCATGCAAAGGCCTGGGCTACTTGGGGAACAAAGTAAAGTTACACCCTGAACAGCAAGCCTGGAGAGCAACCCAGAGCCTGGAGAGGAAGGGGAAGATACTCCCTTCTAAAGGAAAGTCCAGTCCTTTCCTTTCTTCTAGCTCAGAGAGAAGGTAATTATTTCTTGGATCCAGTGGCTATGTGCCTTCAGAGGAAGTAGAAGGCTGCAGAAGAGGGGAGGAGGGACTCTTGCTATTAATAGCTTTGGCTGTGCCTGAACAATGACACAAGGATCTAAGAGCTGGAGGGCGGGAGCCTGTGCAGGCGCCACTTCCTTTGCTGTGCCCTGATGCCAAGGCTTTGGCATAGCAAGAGAAGGAATCCTAGAAGCAGCTCGGAAAAGAGGGAGATCCTCCAAAAAACTTGGGGAAGCGAGGGTCACTTGGAGAAGACTGAAGACTCCCAGGAGGGCCCACTCAGGGACGCCTACATGACTACAATCCCCAAAAGGTATTTTTTATTAAGGTCAATGAGAAGCAGTGAAGAGATTAGTTATTAAAATTTAAACACTATTAAGGCAGGTGTGGTGTTGCAAAGCAGAAATGCTAGCACTTAGGAGCCTGAAGTAGGAGGGATGCCAGTGTAGATGCCAGCCTGAGCTACAGAATGAGATCCTGTCAAAAACAAAACAAAACAAAACAAAGCAAAGCAAAAAAAAAAAAAAAAAAAAAAAAAAAAAAAAAAAAAAAAAAAAAAAAAAAAAAAAAAAAAAACAAACCTGACCGTAGTAGTGCATGCCTGTAATCCCAGTATCTTGGAGGTGGAGACAGGAGAATAAAAAGTTCTGGGGGCTGGAGAGATGCCTTGGTGCTCTTCCAGAGGTTCAGACTCTGTTCCCAGCTTCCAACTTGGGCAGCTTACAACCATTGGCAATTCTAGCTCTTGGGCATCCAACACCCTCTGGATGGCCTCTATGGTCATCCAGGAATATGTCATATGCACAGAGAAAGAGATATATATACTTCCATGTAAATAAAAATTAAAATTTTTAAAAATAAAAGTTTTAAGGCCAATTTCAGCTACATAAGGAATTTGAGGCCAGCCTGGGCTACTTTAGACCCTGTCTCAAAAAACTAAAATAAAATGATCATGGTTACAGAGAAGGGATGGGGAGGTTACTTAAACCAAAATTAAAGATGCATGAAAAATCTTCACAGAAACCAGTTATTTTGGTTATTGAAAAATAAAATATACTGAGCCAGGCAATGGTGGCGCACGCCTTTAATCCCAGCACTCGGGAGGCAGAGGTAGGTGGATCTCTGTGAGTTCGAGACCAGCCTGGTCTACAGAGCTAGTTCCAGGACAGGCTCCAAAGCCACAGAGAAACCCTGTCTCGAAAAACCAAAAAAAAAAAAAAAAAGTAAAATATACTGAAAAATATATTCTGATTACAGTTTTCCCTCTCCAAACTCCTTCCAGATCCTCTACACCCTCCTAAATCCATATCCTTCCTTGCTCTCTCTTGTTAAAAAAAACAGACAGAAGCAGAGAAAAATGTAGAGCTCAATAAAAATCAATTAAAAAATAAACAGGCATCCTAAAATAATTAATAAATGAAATTTAAAAACACAAAAGAAAACAAACCTGAATAGGACAAAACAAATAAACAGGAAAAAAAAAAAACAAAGAAAAAGCACAAGAGACACACACTCATTTACGTACGTAGAAATACATTGACATTTACACACGGGCACAGCCATTTCAAGGGCAAAGGCTTCCCATTTGTTCAAAAGGAAAAGCCTTCAGGTCTGTGAGTGTGCAAAAACTAGCAACTGCAGCTTCCTCTTCTGGAAGTTTACAGCCTGGGACTGCTCACCTCCAGACACCTCCAGACTACTCAGCTTCTCCCCACTGTGCTGTTCAAAACAGATGGATTGAGCGTCTGGGCTGTTGTGGTAGTTGGTGCCACCCATCCCTGTACACACAGCCCACCTGACTCCAGCCTTTCTGTGTACTCGGCTGTCATTTCTTAAGTGCCACATCCTTTCTTCCTTCCCTCACCGTCCCTAGTCAGAGTGTCAGGACCAAGCCAAAAGTTTGAACACAGATACCCTGTAGGGGTAGACATACTCCCCTGAGAAGACATGAGTTGTTACATGCAAATCTCTTCATGCATGTGGTATAAAAAAACATCATGCAGGCCCACTCACACACACAGAAAAATTAAGGGGTGGGGAGATAGAGAATATAGCAAGGATAACCTCCCTACTAGTAACTGGCCCTGGAAGCCACAGAGACTCCCAAACTAACAAAGGCTGCCGCCGTTGTCCTTGGTTGCCCACTGTAACTAGATAGTAAGACCCTACTGCTAAAGACGCAGCACACTTTGATTGTAGGACAGAGAGCCATCAAACTAGAACTCCAGAAAACTTCCTCCCTACTGGCCAGGTTTCACAGTGCTAGAAGGTGCTATGTAGGCCCCAGGGTAGAAGAGCCACCAATGATGTTACATGGGTGGATGCTACTACAAAACTGACCTGCCAGCAAGATGCACCCTCTGGTGTGATAGTGGCATAAACGTCATGGGGGGCTGTTACCCACCTGCTTGCTGGTTGGTTTGAGGCCAGTTCCACAGGAGGGGACTCGTGCCTTGTTCTGTAAGCCAGATCAAAAGCCCATGACTTTGGCGATCATAGTCCCGAATGGGAAGCTCTAGCTGTCGTTTTACTAAATAGACGTGCTATCAAATCTAAGTGTTTGTTTTACCTATAGATTAGGGCTGCTCTCAACCTGACCCAGAAGCTTATTTTTGCAGTAGGTAATAATTAATGGAGAAGCTTAGACCTGGCCACAGTACTAAGAGCAAGTGACTCTTGTGGCCTCAGCCTTAAATAGGACATCTGCGTCAAACCCCTCCCCTCAAGACTCAGGGAACAGGGAAGAATGGGCGGTGGCGAGAGAATGTAAGAGCCAGAAGAAGTGGAGCAATGCTGTAAAATGCTATCTCCTGGACATGATATTGTCGTTGCACTTCGGAACTCACTGCACAGGGTTAAGCCAGCAAGACCAGCCAGCATTTTGGCAGGCAGTGCTAACTGAACACTGTGGATTTAAGAGAAAGAGAGAGGAAAGAGAGCACACCATAGGAGGATGGGAGGGATGCATGTTGGGGGTGTGTGGGAGGGAGTAATTGAGGGTGGATATGATCAAGGTACATTATGTATATGTATGAAGTTGTTAAAGAATAAAAGAAAGCTATTTTAAAAACAATTAAAAGTAATTAGTAATATTAATAGCATGGCGTAAGTGGTGTTGAAATATTTTTTTAGAATGCTTTTCCAAGGTGCTTAAAGCCTAGAGAAGGAAAAAGACAGTGTTCAGTAGACACAAATTATAGGATTAGTGCAAGGAACTATTGAGATGATGAGTCAGAACTTACAAATTGATTTTGTTTGAGTCTTCCCAAGTAGGTGTGTGTGTGTGTACATGTGTATGTATGTGTATGTTTAATGGCATGATTTCTTGAGTCTTTAAATTTCTAGTCTTTACTCATTTTAAAAAATAAACTGTAAAATGTTAAGAAGTAGCTATCACATACATGCCAGATCTGTGTTTATATTAGAGAATAGCCACCAGGCTGTGGTGGCACACACCTTTGATTCTAGCACTTAAGAGGCAGAGGCAGATGAATCTCTGAGAGTTCGAGGCCAGGCTGGTCTAAAGAGAGAGTACCATGACAGCCCAGGGTACACATAGAAACCCTGTCTCAAAAAAACAAAAAAACAAAAATTGCCTTGAAGCTGTGTATGATGGTACATGCTTGCAACCCCAGCACTTTGAAGGCTGAGGCAGGAGAATTGCGAGTTCCAAACCAGCCTGAACAAGGCAAAGCTTTGTCTCCAAGAAAAGAAAAACACACAAAATTATTGCCTTGGTAATTTTTTTTTTTTTTTTTTTTTTTTTTTTTTTTTTTTTTTTTTGGTTTTTCGAGACAGGGTTTCTCTGTGGTTTTGGAGCCTGTCCTGGAACTAGCTCTTGTAGACAAGGCTGGTCTCGAACTCACAGAGATCCGCCTGCCTCTGCCTCCCAAGTGCTGGGATTAAAGGCGTGCGCCACCACCACCCGGCCAGCCTTGGTGAATTTAATCAAGATGTTAAGCACTATATGTTTGCCTTTATTTAGTGTTTCATATCTTCGAGTGGCTTGTATCAGTCGTTCTTTTCTGGAGATAGAAGGTGTTGGGATCAGCTCCAGGTCTTACATTCATAGTGGTCAAGTACTCCAGTGGGCTATACCCCAGGTTCCGACTGTATATTTAACTTTATTTTTATTTATTATGTATGTCAGTGAGTAGGGATGACCCAGGTACCTTGGTGTGAATGGGGTGGTCAGAGGGCAACTTTGTGGAGACAGTTGTCCCCTACCACTTTTATATCCATCCCAGGGGTCAACCTCAGGCCACATCAGGCTTGTACGGCGATCTGGTGCCCAGGAGATGATTGCTCAACATCCCAAGGAGAAGAATAGCGTAGACTCAGGCAGGTCAGTGACGGGGCAAAGCCTCCTTTGGAGGCCTGGTGCTGGGGGTAGAGGGAGGCATCCAGGTGCGCCTGGTCTACAGGTTCCTTCACTGGCCCATTGCTCCTGCTTCTCCAGTGGAAGAGAAAGGATGTGTCACTGGAGTCAGGGTACCCCCGCCTGGGGAACTGCTCCGTTTCTACCTGAGACACAGGGGGAGGGGGGAGTCGAACATCATACTGTGTTTACTGCTGGTCTCCCTCAGCCACTGAGGCAAATTCAGCTCCTGACAAGCCTTGTATCTAGGTATGCAAGTCCATAGAAGGGTGTTAGACACCTTTGCTCGAGATGTAGCCGTCAGGGAAAAGAATGTGAAGACCGTAGACATGGCCTCTTTCAGGCCGGGTGTGAATGGTGGCATGGTTCGGGAATGTTATCCTGGCACTCAGCAGCCAGAGGAGGCAGGATGGCCGCAAGTTCAAGTCCAGCTTGGTCCACATAGCAAGTTCCATGCTATCAAGGGCCATATAACAAAACCCTGTCTCAGTAATAATAGTAACAACAACAATAACAACAGTAATAATAGCTACTTTCAGCCTTTCGTAATGAGGTCAACTCTAAGATTTTATAAGCATATTGATTCGTTGGGAATAACTTTGGTTTTGGCAGTGCTAAATACATAAACACGATCAATCTGGAAGAAACTGTAAGTTTTAGGTGATGATGCACCCACAATGATGATGATCATCTAGGCCATGGCACTCGAGGTATGTATGTGGGGAGGGGCTAAGATTGCATCCCTTTATCCCTTCTCCGTGAAGGAATATGGGAATATGCTTATCAGTTACATGACCTTATTAACTATCGTATGCAACTGTTACGTTCAAAGAAATGAAGATGCCATGCCTGCTGCTAAAGCTGGGTCTCTACCATGACAACAGGTCACAGCTAGTTTGGAGGATTATTAAATTATTGTTATTCGTGGTGTCATTTTGCTTATGACAGAACATCCTTATCACTTCTTACATGAGGCTCTGGGATGGAGAGAAATTATGTTAGCACTTATTTTCCTTTCTGTTCTAAAAAATAGCATTTGAAGGCTTCTTTTTCCCTGAACATGGAAAAATTTAGGGCCTGGGAACAATAATAAAAGCAGGTCTGTGTTTTTAAAAGATAACCCCAATAACCTTGGGGTCAGCGTTCTAGATGGACTGGATTAGTAAGGGAGAACGTAGGCACAGAGATACTAATTTTGGACCTCGCTTTTTTGCTTTTTTTCATTCATTTGTTCATTCATTCATTCAAAACTTCTTTAGGCACGTCTTTGCTATGTCAGTACAGTTGTGGACACCACGACACCACAATGAACAAATAAAGCACTTATTCCAAGATGGAGCTCACTCTTCACTGTGGAGAGACCTTCCACAGTTCGGGAATGTTGTCAATAGCTTGCCAATATACAGTATTGATACTGGTTGGTAAGTGATTAGGGAAAAGTTAAACAAGTGAGATGGGGCTTGCTGGGTACATTGCAGTAAGATGTAATTGACACGAGATTTACCATAGCAACCACTTTTTAGCGTACAGTGCAATAGCATGGAGTCCACTCACGTTGTCGTGTGACTGTCACCACCAGCCGTCCCCGTCACTTTCCCTGGTGGATCTTTTGATAGGGTGTTTGAAGGTCCTGGTAACATAGGTCATGTGAGCGGAAGCCTGAAGGAAGTGAGAGGTCGAGCCTTGTACATCATTAGGGAGATGTGGTCAGTCCCCACCCCCCCAAACAATCTAGACGACTGCCGTAGCCCAGCCACAAGTTTGGTGTTGCTGAAACCACTTCCAGAGCAGTGAGCATGGCTTGGGTATTTAGTTTAGCAAGAGGCCAGTTTGGGTCCAGGCAGAAAGAGACAGTCATTGCTGGATTAGTTAGGTTTCTGTCGCTATGATAAAACCCTGACCAAAAGCAACTTGGAGAGGAAAGGGTTTATTTGGCTTATGTATCAAGTCACAGTCTGTTGAGGGGAGCTAAGGCTGGAACCTGGAGACAGAAACTGAAGCAGAGGCCATTGTGAGACATTGATTACTGCCTTACTCCTCATGGCTTGCTCAGCCTGCTTTCTTGTACAACTCAGGACCACCTGCCTAGGATGGTGTCACCCAAAGCAAGCTGGCCCCTCCCACATCAATTGTTAACCGAGAAAATGCCCCCACAGACTCCAGGCCAATCAGATGGAGACAGTTCTTCAGAGGAGATTCCCTCTTTCCTGGTGTGTCTAGGATGCCAAGTTGATACAAACCAACCAGCCCGATTGCTAAGCACAAGACTGATGCTTTAAGCATGCAGAGGATTTTCCTGTTTGTCCTAGGATTAACATCAAAGAACACATGGTGATAGAGGGAAATTTGTGAGATGGGGAACCCAGCTGTACTCCCTTTCTGCCTTTCTCCCATCAGACATGAGCCAAGGCTCTGGGCACAGAGAGCAAGAGGGAAATGGGTACATCTGTACTTGGTAAATAGAAAGCTCAGTCAAAAATGTCATTTCCTGAAGCCTTCAGGTGTTCTGTGAGTTGTATCTGGCACCAAGTTCCCCTTGGGAAAAGAATTAAATCATGATTTCTGACCTGCCTAATATTTGAACGATGAACTTGCTCTGGTAATGTCCTGCAGGAGTCACAGAACCAACGGAACCAACTCCTCGTCTCAAAGCCCCCAAGGAAACTAGGAGAGTCGGAAAGGAAGTTGGGACGGCGTCTGCCTTGGTAGTCACTCTTCCGACTGTCTTTCTCTGGAGACTTAGAGAAACTTGAGCCTGTTTGCTTTGGGTGGCTGCTTATTTTCTTACTGATAAGAAAACCAGTAAGAGGAAATGGCGAGGCTTTGGCCACAGGGAGGGACAGCCCCTGTAAATACAGGCAGACCAGTGCACATTCACTCTGGTGGTGTTTCCCTGGGGGTGTAATGACTTTGAATGTTTTCAAAAAGACTGAAGTAGTATTAGAGTAAGGGTTGATGCAGTGTAAAATGCTTGGGCCCAGAGACCAGATGTCCTTCATATAAGAGTGCTCCATGTGCCATTTTGAGTGCTCAATTCCTGGAGGTCTCATTTTATAGGTCCACAGTCTTTTATAAGCTGTTACTAGTTTTTTGAGACAGGGTCTCATGTATTCCAGTCTGGTCTTGAACTTACTATATAACTGAGGATGACTTTAAACATCTGAACTTTCTGCCTCTACTTCCCACGTACTGAGATTGCAGGAGTCATACACTGTTTCTGTGGTGTTGTGATCAAGCCCTGGGCTTTCCACATGCTTAGTAAGCCCTTAACCAGCCAAACATCATCCCTATTCCTTTTTCTGAAATCCTTGAACTATGAATTGTAGAATTGCTAATTTTCTTAAAAAAAATAGGGTAATCCATATTGTTACAGAATACCTTCAGGAGAGACTGAACCAGTGCTTTATAATTCAGTGATTCTCAATCTGTGAATCATGATCCCATTGGGGGTCAAATGACCCTTTCACAGGGGTCACCTAAGACCATCAAAAACACAGATATCTACATTATGATTCATAACAGTGGCAAAACTGCAGTTATGAAGTAGCAAGAAAAATAATTTTATGGTTGGAAGGTCACCACAACATGAGGAACTATATATTAAAGGGTATTTACACTGATGGACTAAGGATTGTAATGAAGTTACATCAGTTCAAATCAGATTTTGCTGCCAAATTCGTTTGGGGCATCAAATTTTTGGTTTCAGGGATAAAATACTAAAATTGCAGAATTATAGTGATGATATCCTGCACTTGTGTAAAGCCTTAACTAGGGAAGCAGAGACAGGAAGCTCACTGAAAGTTTAAGTCCACCCTAATCCATGTAGTGAATTCCAGGCCAGTCAGAAACCCTGTCTAAACAAAATCAAACCTGTCTCTAAGAGCTGGGGATGTAACTCCAAGGTAGAGGGGTTACCTTACACTCACCAGGCATGGGTTTGATCCCTGGCATGACAACGTAATCAATAGAAAATAAAAAGAACAATCTCAAAGACTTCAAAAAGCAACTGTGTGGGCCAGCCCCTTGAGCCGCTGTGATGCAGTGGCTAAAGACAGGGTGGACTGGCGACCTGGGTAGACTAGAGGCCAGTCCACTGTGTGTCCTGCACCTGAGTAATAACCGCCAGGAGCAGGTGAAGGTACAGATGTGCTGTTAGCATGCATCTTCTGCCCCCAGCCTCTGCCTCAGGGTCTTGACTCTGAAGAACGGGGTCGCCATTAGGTGAACACAGGGATGTAACTGTGCAGGTTGGACCTCCTTAATCTGAATATCTGAAACCCAAACTGCTTCAAGATACCAAACTTTGTGAGTGCTGTTGTGGGAGACCCCGTATTAAAATGTCACGTGGGGCTGGAGAGATGGTTCAGCGGTTTAGAGCATGGGTTGCTCTTACAGAGGACCCGGTTCGATTCCCAGCATCCACATGGTGGCTCACAACCATCTGGACCTCCAGTTCCAGAGGAGCTGAGCCTCTCTTCTGACTAGACATGCACATGGTTCATATACATGTAGGCAAGGCAGTCTTCAAAAAATAAAATAGACATGTAAGAAAATAATGAAACAAAATGACTTTGGGATGGGACCCAGTCAAGATGAAGATGTTCTAGAACTTGTATAAAATAACTCGGGCTATGCATAAGGTGTGTGTGGAACAAAGCAAATTTGTTGTTTACACCTGAGTATTATCCCCAAGATATCTCATGATATGCATGCAACTATTCCAAAATCTGACCAAAAAAATGCAAAATCCCAGATATTCCAGTAACGGATCCTCAGCCTATGCTATCCCGCTGTTTCCTCTCAGGCCAGGCCTCTCTGGTATCAGCATCCTTCCACATATAATGGATGCACCTGTAGCAGATGGTCCTTATGTGGGGACCGTCACGTGGGGTACCTTAGAGTGCTCCAGTGAGACTTGAAGGGACACAAGGACTGATTAATGTGCTTTTTCTAGCTGCCTGTGTGTTTCTCCACAGGCAAAGCCCCGTGACTCATCCCTAGCTAGGCAGTTACAGGCAACAGATATCTCCCAAGTGAGTTGGAAGGGATCTGGTTATGGAGGATCCTTGGGGGAATTGTTGCTCTGGGAACCATTAGGTGAAGATAATTAATCCAGCTACTTGTTTTGGCAACCCCAGTTTCCCACACAACCTTTTACAGTACATATGGCGACCTCACAGTTGCTAGACCCATCTGGGACACATTCCTTCTTTTGGGAGACTGGGAGTGCTTTTGGTAGGTAGCTCTAACGAGGAGACAGCCCTCTAAACAGGCCACACACTGAGCAACCTCTGCTCTGTCTCCTGGGATTCAAATTGGCTAGTACTATGCTCAGCTACCTGGACAGTGAGGTTGGGAAGATGGCGGCATGGAAACCAGGTGAGTTTGTTTTTTTCTCACTGAGGGCTTTACATACTGAAGGAGCAGAAGGATGCAAACAGGAACGATGTATCATACCATATCAAGTCAAGAGATTGATATTTAATTCTGACTTATTCATCTAGGAAATTACACTACTCATGGAACCCATGCTGTGTGCTGCTTTGCCAGACATTAGCTCTGTCTGTAAAGAGTTTAGGCTTGGATCACATGTGTGGGGTATGTCTGTGGGTGTGTGCCTATGTAACCAAGGGCACATCTGGAGCACAAGACAAAGGACAAACCAGCAGAGAGAATCAGAAGGATGGAGTGGGTGTGAGCCAACACACATGGTGGGATCAGGGGAAGCCATAAACCAAGAGGAGTTAGACATGGGCCTTCGTGGCTGCACAAGGTTTTTATTAGTAGATTAGGGGGCAGGAGGGCACCTTGGGAAGAGCATCCTTCTAAAAAACAAAACAAAACCCAAACAAACAAACAAACAAACAAAAAAAACAAACCGAGAGTCCAGGCTGGAAGAAATACAGTATCAAGATAAGCAGTAGAAAGAAAGCACACAGAGCTGTTTTGTACCCCGAGTGTCAGGCTAGAAGGCTCTCCTTTCACGACAGCAAAAAAGAAGCCTAACCTGGAGATCTCTGTCAAAGGAATTCAAGCTGAGCACGCTGCTATCACCGTGGGAAGGAGCGCTGTGTGGAAGCCTGAATCCCACAGGCTATACTAGGGGAGCAAGGGAGAGTGAGAGCCGCCAAAGGGAGGGAGGTTTCAATGGAAGCCTTGTACTTAGCTGCTGAGTAGGGTCACAAGGGGGTCAGCAGGATGCCTCAGCCTGTAAGGATCAGGACATCCTTACAGTGTTCAGTGGGAAGGGTGTGTGCTGGCTCGTGAAAATCAAAGCCCAGAAGGAAGTCTGGCTCAGCCTCAGCCTTGCCTGGGGGTTCTGAACCTTTCCCTGAAGTTCCCTCTCAGGGGCAGAGCAGGTCAGATGGTTGTGGAGAACCATGTGCCGGCTAACACAGGAAAGAATGTCTCTGGTGGCTTCTTCTCTGTTTACAGTTTATCCTGTATTGTTTTTAACTCCCCACCCCCACCCTGAGACAGGGTTTCTCTGTAGTTTTAGAGCCTGCCTTGGAACTAGCTCTATAGACCAGGCTGGTTTTGAACTCACAGAGATCTGCCTGTCTCTGCCTCCCGAGTGCTGGGATTAAAGGACTGTGCCATCATGACCTGACTGCTTTTAATTTTTTAAATTGTGAGATAGGACACAAGGAAAAAATATAAAACAAAAAAAATATTGTGTGGAGTTGGGATGGGAATTGAGTTCTTACTTGTGCTAGGCAAGGACTCTACCTTCACCGCCAGCACCCATGGGATCTCATGATGCAGCTGCCCTGGAGCTCACTGTGTAGGTCAGGTTGACCTCAAAATCATAGAGATCTGCCTGCCCCCACCTCTCAAGTGCTGAGATTAAAGGCAGACCCCACCATTAAACAAACACCACACATCTATGGCTTATGCATAGATTTAATTAAGGCTCAGGCCTCAGAAAGGGCATCTAATCCCTGGAACTTGGCATCAAGGGCAATTATGAGTGGTCAGGTAGGTGCTGGGAATTGAGCGAGGTCCTTTGCAAGAGCAGCCAGTACTCTTACCCACTGAGTCATCTCTCCAGCCTCAAGACTCCTCCCAAGTATAGGGACAGGACAATTGCAGAGATCTGGTCTCCAAAACACTATATACATAACAAATAATTTTTTTAACATTTTTTTAATTTATTTATTTATTATGTATACAACATTCTGCTTCACACACACCAGAAGAGGGCACCAGATCTCATTACAGGTGGTTGTGAGCCATCATGTGGTTGCTGGGAATTGAACTCATGACCTCTGGAAGAGCAGTCAGTGCTCTTAACCTCTGAGCCATCTCTCCAGCCCATAACAAATAAATTTTAAGATACTTTAAAAAAAAAAAAAAGAACAATTAGAATTCGTGCTACACTGAATAGTTTTTTTCCTCCTTGTTTGTTGGTTTGTTGTTTGGCATAGTATCTCACTGTCACCCACACTGGTCTTGAACGTGACTCCTCCTACCTCAGTCTCCTTAGTGGTTGGGATTACAGGTACTACAGGTTGTGCTGCTGAACCTGCTTGCTGTTAAACACGAGAGCTTGGTCAGAAGTTAGCATGCTTCTTTAACCTCAGTTTCATGTTGCAGGAATAGTGTACCAATTAAATGCTCATTAAACAGCAGCCATTATTTTGGTTGCATCCCTAACAGCCCCACTATGACTCAAACATAATAAGCATGGGTGCAATTCAGTTGTATCTCTGCCCCTAATTTCATTGTTGGACTACAGCAAAGATTGCCAGTTGTAATTAATATCAAGTAATTATGGTATTGTTCATCAGCATCGAGCATAACGATGAATGAGCCAGCTTTTAAATTAGCTCTTACCAGAAATAAAGTCTTCCTTTTCTGCACCCAATCACTATACTCAGGGTTGGGTGACAGCCTTTTCCCGGGAGACATAGCTTATAGGCCTATTTACCCCAGAGAGAAGCCTGCTACAGACCAAAGTACAGACACCACCAAAGTCAAACTTGGTGAACCAGTAAGTTTTGGGTGAGGGGTCACTTACAGGATCAGAAACAAGTCAAAGGCCCAACCCAGCTCACAAAAGCTGGGAAACCTGGGGCACACTTTGCAGCCTGCAGGCAGCCTAATAGACTGGAGAGCATCATTTCCAAGCAACTTGGTAGATCTAACCCTCTTCCAGGTATTCCCCTAGGTCCTGCCTCCTCCAGGTAGCTGGTCTGGTCTGAGTCTTTTTTGCTGCTTGGCTTGTGTCTCAGAGTCTTCTTTGCAGCTTTATTGCTTATTGCTTATTGGGGGGGTGGGCATGCACTTAGTGAATCTGGTCAATTTTAGGAACTTCCTGAAGCTGTTTTGAGTTGTTTACGCTCCTGCTTAAGAAGCCTCCCTTTAGGAGAGTGCTTCAATCTCCAGGAAACTGCTTTGCAGAACATACTTCTTTTTGGTTTTTTCGAGACAGGGTTTCTCTGTGGCTTTGGAGCCTGTCCTGGAACTAGCTCTGTAGACCAGGCTGGTCTCGAACTCACAGAGATCCGCCTGCCTCTGCCTCCCGAGGGCTGGGATTAAAGGCGTGCGCCACCATGGAGAGATGGCTCAGTGGTTAAGAGCATTGCCTGCTCTTCCAAAGGTCCTGAGTTCAATTCCCAACAACCACATGGTGGCTCACAACCATCTGTAATGAGGTCTGGTGCCCTCTTCTGGCCTGCAGGCATACACGTAGAAATTGTATACTAAATAAATAAATAAATATTAAAAAAAAGAAATTA
>NW_026067895.1:9141455-9152909 GCF_014885135.2 Alexandromys fortis | reverse complement strand
AGCACTTAACCTAGTCTACACTGTTTCCAAAGAGCACCCTGACCTTAAAAGTCTCTAGGATAGACTGGGGTTTGTATTCTGTTCACCTCCTATAATAAGAGCAACATTTTTAAAGGTTTATTTTATTCAGTAGTAGGATTCTCAAATATGTAGAACAGTGCTTTGTACAAGGTTGGCACATAGTAATTATTCTATAAATAAATTAAGACACCTTATATCATATATTAGTGCTTAAATTTCTTTTTTTTTTTTTTTTTTGTTTTTGTTTTTTCGAGACAGGGTTTCTCTGTGGCTTTGGAGCCTGTCCTGGAACTAGCTCTGTAGACCAGGCTGGTCTCGAACTCACAGAGATCCACCTGCCTCTGCCTCCCGAGTGCTGGGCTTGAATTCCTCCCCAGCACTGGTTGCAGCTGCAGGTCAGCTGTTCACAGGCCCCATTTTGCTTCTGCTCAGAGAAAGTGGAAGGTAGGGCTTCTGCCTGCTGAGCTTCCTCTGTGAAGGAAAAACCCCAGGTTATTCCCGATCCACTATAGCCCCACCTTAAAGCCAGATAGGTACGACTGGGTAGGAAGCCAGCGTGAGAACAGTGAAAGAACTCTCCGCAACCACGTGACCTTTGCACGCTTGGCTGACCTATTTCTTAGAGCCACAGCTGGCTCCATTCCGTCTTTAGGAAGGTGCCAGGATCTCAGGGCCACAGCCTGTCACTGGGTCCCCTCTGAGATCTCATCCATTTCACTAGGATGACTGCACTTACCAAACAGATCCTTAGTCCATTCCATGTTTATTTCTCTTTAGATTTTAAATTTTTGTTTATTCGTGCACTTACTTCTGCCACGCTGAGGACTAAATCCTGGGACTCATCAACGCTTTGTCCTGATCCCTCGTCTGGTTTGCAATTAAACAAGTTGTTCTGGAAATATGCAGGCTCGTCTTCACCACCCATCCCCTCACCCACCCAACCCCCTCCCGGGACATACAACTAATGTAGCCAAATTGCTGAGCTCCTTGCTAGCTTTTTTCCCCCCTGCTCATTTAAACAGATATGTTACGGTTTGAATGGGAAGGGTCTCCCCCTGCTTACGTGGATGCTAGGAATAGAACTGGGTCTTCTGGAAGAACAGCCAGTGCTCTTAACCGTCTCATGTGCTCAGTTTACTACATCCGCCCAAGCCTCCTGAGAGGCTATGAGTATGGGTTTTATATCTAGCGAATATTTTATAACACCGTAACTCAGTCTGGCCTTGAAGCAGAGGATGGCCTTGATCTCCTGATTCTCTGCTTCAGCCTCTGCTGCCTGCCTACTACTGGGATTATAGGCATGTATCAACAAGCCTACTTATATAATAGCACTATATATGTTAAAATGCTGGTTTTTAGAATAGAATAATAAAACAGGTAAGGTTAAAGTTTAAAAGAAACAAAAGGGTTACATTTGTAACTTCTGCTAACCAACTACTCATTTTGAAAGCAAAGCAAACCTCTGAATAGTCCATATAGGAACTATCGTGGGGCTCACATCAATGCTTGATGACCTGAGTTTGATCCCCAAGACCCATGTGGTAGAAGGATATGATTGACCTCTGACCTAAACACACCCACACATATACCCACATATACACTAAATACATATAATATATATTTTTTACAAGACCCAGGCATAGTAGTGCACACCTCTATCTCAGTCCTCAGGCCTCAAACTCACAAAGATCTGCTTGCCATTTTGTCTCTTCAATGGGAATTTAACATTATTTTATTTTGGCTGGAGAGATGGCTCAGCCGTTAAGAGCACTGACTGTTCTTCCAGAGGACCTGAGTTCAATTCCCAGCAACCACATGGTGGCTCACAAGCATCTGTAATGAGATCTGGCACCCTCTTCTGGCCTGCAGGCATACATGAAGGCAGACTGTTGTATACATAATAAATAAATAAAATCTTAAAAAAAACCCCATTATTTTATTTCTTACTATAGAAATGAGGTAACTTGGATTTTGTTTGTTTTTTAGAGACAGGGTTTCTCTGAGTAACAGCCCTGGCTTTCCTGGAACCTGAGTTGAGGCTGACCTAGAACTCATAGAGATCGTCCTGCCTCTGCCTCCTGGGTGCTGGAATTAAAGGCATCCACCACTATGACCATCAACTTGGACATTTTTGATGTCATTGTTACTGCTTTTCCTTCTCTTTGGGTTTAGACTACAAAAGAAGAATTGCTTAGTCAAACAGTGAAGACACTGAATAGTTTAGGACTACAGAGGCATCAAGTAGCAAAGTCAAAAGGAGGAACAAGGACCTGTTTTGGGGCTGCACAGGACCCCTCTGCCTGATAGGGATATAGTCCCGTCAGAGCGAATGCTCTCTTTCCCCTTCTTGTCTGTCTAGCTTGTATGTAAGGCACAGCATTGAGTCTCGTACCTCGGGGACCAGGGCATAAGAGCTCTCTGTCACCAGGCAACAGACAGGGCTTTGTCCGGCAGATGTGGTCCCTGGCTTCCTCAGAACTGCCTCCGTGCCATGACAAGGAGGGAGGCGCTGCTGTGACACCATCAGACTCAGAGTTCACGACCCCCTCTTCGTGGCATTGCTCTTGTGACCCATGGAAGTAGCTCATTTTATTTTTTTCTGATCTAAAGTTTACATTTTCTAACTGAAAAAAATGATGTTTAGCCCTCAGAGTGGAAGTGTCTGTTTGCTACTGAGAATGCAGTTGTGTGGCTGAGACAAAGGAGTGCATACAGCAATGTCCCCAGCAGAAGAGAGTGGGTGACGACACAGTGTTACTGTCAGTTGCTGTCTATGTCGCCCAGTAGCCCTTCCATCCTACCCAAATACCTTCACAGAAAAACCCACGCTCGGTCGGAAACGCCCATTTCACGGCTGATACAGAAAGAAATTCAAGAGGTATTTTTCATTTAGTGTTGCGCCTGTGAATACATACATATGCCACTCTCTCTTACACACAGTAGCAATGGCAGTCCCACCTATGAAAAAACAATACAAATAAATTGTTTAAAACCGTTGGTGTTTCTCTGTGTGCGGCATATATGTAATGGATTAAATAAAAATGCTGCGGGTTCCTGAGTGGCTGCAGTGGGCAGCAGGCCATGTGTGCACCACCCCTGACTATTTTTTTTTAAAGTTCTTTTTTATCCGTTGGTGTATTCCTAAGGAAAATAAAGACAAATACTTATGTTTAAAAATCACCAGAAATAATTTTATTTTTATGACTGACCTAACTCGGTAGCTATATTCATTTGTTCATTTTTATTCTTTTGGGGTTGGTAACGGTTGTGGTGGGGTGGAGTTGAAATAGGGTTTTGAGGGGTTCTCTGCAGGGGTTCAGGCAGGGGAGTGAACTGCAAAGGGATGAGAATAAAACCCGATGCAGACTGACTTCATCAACCTGGATCAAGATTCTAAACAGGCTGATGCCAGGCAGGTCATTGCCAGCATATTTAAAACACAGTACAAGTTGGGGAAAAAAAAAGTTGCCCGGTAATACAATCCCCAGTGTACAAGGACGCATAATTACAGTGAAACTCAGGGTACATGCCACTTCTTCCAAGAAGATGGGTTCTAGAGACTGGCTACCTGTGCTAGCTTAAGGGTCTAAGGAAGGCCCTGGACTGGTCTTGGTTGTATAGACTGCATAAAGGTCATTTGGGCTATTAGCCACCTCTAGCGCTGATTGTCAGAGCCTGGGGGAGCCTCTGCCTATACAGATAATGTAAGGATCCGGTCCTGGTTATGGGAGCTTGGGAGGCCCTGACTGTACAGTATTATAAGGGTCATTTAGACGGTTAGGTATCTCCATCCTGGTTGTAGGAACCTGGGGAGGCCCTGGCTGGAAGGGTCATTTAAGTTGCTAGCCACCTCTGGTCCTGGTTGTAGGAGTCTGTAGTATCTGGCCCAACAGATATTGCAGATTTTCAGACTATGAATCATTCCCAAGTCCCAGCTTTCTGGATGGAAGACAGGTTTTGTTTGTTTTCCATCTTCCCCATTGGAAAGCCAATCTTGTATGGTTAACATTCCCGGCTTCTAGGGAGATCTGTGGGTGCAAGGGCATTTGTGCTATGCCCAGCAGGGTCTCAGGCTAACAACTGTCTATAACTCTGTCTTCAAGGCATCCAAAGGCCTCTTCTAGCCTCTGGCAGTACTAGGCATGCACATGGTACATAGACCTGCATGCAAAACTACACATATGAATAATTTAAATACACACGCACACATACAAAGTTGGACATGGTAGTACTTACCCATTATTTCAGCACTTGGGAGGCTGAGGCAGGAGGATTATCCCATTTGAAACCAGCCAGAATTGCATGAGAAGTACCAGTCCCATTAGGGCCATAGTAAGACCCCAACTCAAAAAAAAAAAAACAAAAAAAAGGAAGAAATTAATGTGTAGGTGTTTTCTCTTCCTTAGTAAATAGTGGTAGGTACGCTTTTATTTGTCTAACAGTTGGCTTATGTTCATTTTTCTTACAATAAAATTGTCCTTCATGCTCTATTTTCCTTTCTCCCTGTGTATGTGTGTTTGTACAGGCCAGATACCAACCTACAGGACTGTTCTGTTACTCAGGGTTTGGCCATGTTGGTTGCTGAGGCAGGGTCTCTCATTTTCCAGGGTTTATTTATTATTTTTTAAATATTTATTTACTTATTATGTATACAATATTCTGTCTGTGTGTATGTTTTTTATTTATTATTATTTTTTTAAATATTTATTTACTTATTATTTCCAGGGTTTAGTAAGTTTAAAGGATCTGTCTTCCCCAGCTATGGGATTATAAACCTGTGCTACTCCTGAGACTTTTGAGACTTTTCCCTTCCATTTCCCTCCCTCCCTCCTTCCCTCCCTCCTTCCCTCTCTCCCTCCCTCCCTCCCTCTCTCCCTCACTTCCTACCATCCAATAGAGGCTCTCAGCTGATTCCATTACTTCTAGAGAAGGTTTTTGTGGGGGAGAAAAGAATGCATTCTCACGCGAAGTTGCCTGAAGTGAACAGCAGCATCCTTAGCAGGATTACTTAAAAGCAGGTGTTCGTGATGTGGATCAGGCTGGATTCAAACTCAGAGATTCTACCTCCACCACAAGCTGAGATGAAAGGCGTGCACCACCTTGCCCGGGAGTCCCGACTTTTTTTTTTTTTTTTTTTTTGTGGGTTTTGGAGATTGAAACTCGGTTCTCACTCTTCCTTTTTGAATTCATTTGTTATGGATCACCTGAAATCTAACCTAAATAAACTTGAGTATTAGAAAAAGTACTGTTAATTGATTCCATTACTTCTGGTGAAGGTTTTTGTAGGAAGGGGAGAGAATGCATTCTCACGCTAAATTGCCTGGAATGAACCGTAGCATCTTGCACAGGATTTTTGAGAAAGCACACTAAAATACTTCAAGTGGCAACCCGGTGGACAGGTCGGTATCATTGCGTGCTTCCACACCGGACAACCGTCACAACTATCGTCTCCCCATCTCCAGAATTTCACAATTCCAAATTGAAGCTCTGTATCCCCCCCCCCCCCCATCTTCCAAAGATTTTTTAATAGGACTAGGTTAAATGGAACGCGCACTTGCGCCCCAGGTGTAGCCTTGGGCACTGGGCGCATTCCTCCTTCCCAGCGGATTCGCCACGTGACTAAGCAGGCTCAGGGTTTAGCGCTCCGCCCTCACCTATTGTCCCAGGAGAGGAACCGGTATTTCCGGACGGAGCCTCAGACCCGGTGATCCAGGGCGCGGGTGAGGTTGAAGGGGGAGGGGAGTGGAAACTGATCTTAAAACTTATCTTTCACCTGCTTCTCTTCTTCCCCAAACAAAAATCAACCCCTCCCCCCCGCCCTTTCCAAATACACACACAATGGCCCACAAACTTCCATCCCGTGGTTTTGGAAGAGTGGTTGAGCTTTCCTCGCTCGCACTCGGGAAAGGACTGTGGGCAGATCTGGACACTAATAAACCCCGAGAATGGCTCTCGAGGCAGAAGCTCAGGGGGTTTTGCTGAGAAGGGTAGGGGGCCCAAGCATCGCTCAGTTTCTGCCCCACCGCTGGGTGGCGCCGTTGAGCCCTTCCCCCTCCGCCCAGTCTGACGTCCCGAAGTGGCGCGAGCCGAACGAAGTAGCGTCTTTTTTTCCAGGTCCGGAGGAAGCAGGTGACGGCAGCCGCCCACCTACCCTCCCCCCCAACCACGCACACTTTCGATAGGCACTTTTTTTTTCTTTCTCCGAAACCTCCAAACAGGAAATAGGTTGAGTCACAACAATACCCAGGAGCGGCCAGTGGCCGAGGTCACTGGCTCCCTCCTGCTGGTGGCAGCCCGTGGCACTCCGCCTCCGGACAGGCGCTGCCCGCGCCGCGCCGTGCCGCCCAACGCCGGGGACCGTCGTCTGGCCGCGCGCTGACTCTGCTGTTTGCTGCTGTCCCCCTTCTCCAGGCGAGTACCTGCCGCCCTGTCCTTCCCGGGGTGCAAGATTGCCCTGGAGCCCTGGTCGGCCATGGGGCAGCGTGCATGGACGCCGGTTCTTCCTGTGGGGTTTGGGGTGTGATTTGCTTTCTGTTTGCTTCCATCTCCCACCCCTGGGCAGACTCGCACCAAGGAGGTTGATTTAGGAACACCCGGGACCTGAGTGTACGTCGCTGCTACAGGTGCCTGGCTCCTCCTTGTCCTTCCAGGCGGGACGTTGTTTCACTCCTGAAGAGTCTCCTTCTACGCGATTCAGAGGGCCTTTGGGTTTCTGTTGGCAGCTATGGTATCTAAGGGGTGGGTGGCCTGGATGGACGCGGTGGAAGAAGGCTGGTGACGGGGTGCAGGTGGGGGAGATCCGAACAGCCATGGGTCTCCCCACGTCGCGTATTGGAAAACTTGTGAAACATTAAAACGTGTGTGTGTGTGTGTGTGTGTGTGTGTACTTGGGGTCATCCGACCCACTTCTAAGGGAGAAGCAGAGTTGTCAACACGCAGGGCGTTGTCAGCTTTCCAGGGCTGCTTTCCCCGGCTCTTCTATGGGACTCTCAGTCAAAGTCGAGCTGGAGATCTTTATGTTGGAAAAAGGCCACCGAATGCCAAGCATTCCCCGAGCTTGAGAAGGGTGTTTTCCAGACTGCTGCAGTTTGCAAGAGGGTTGCTGAGCTACTGTCTCTTGGTTGTCGGTGGCGCCTTCCCAGGCCCACAGGTGTGCATTCTCTGCCAAGAGACCCCTCCGGCCTCTCAAAGTTTTCCAACTCGTCCAATTCATTTATTTCAAAGACCAGTTTCCTGGTTAGGAGAGAGGGATTCTGGGACATTGCCTGGAGCCTATTGAAAACCCAGGTCTCAGGCCGCACCCTAGACCTGTTACCCCGGGATCTAGTTGCACTTTGACCTTTGGGAACCTTTGGCTCACAGTATCTCCAAGAAAAGTTGTGGGTGTCTAGCACAGGATGATTCACACCACCTCCCCACCCAGTCTTAACTTTGGATGCTATTTTAAAAGTGGGGCAGACAGTACAGCCACGTTGGACCTACCCGCTCCACCCCGGAGCTATTGGCTCTTTGTGGAGATTGGAAAGTATCTGGCTAGCCTATATAAGCTTGCAGGTTGTTTGTTTCTGGATTTAAAATTTTTCTAGCAAATATGCAGAACGTGAACTCGAGCGTTTTAATCTTTAAATTCAGAGTTAAGGGACAGCAGAGACACCCAGTTTTCTTCATGGACTGAGAATACTGACTAGGAATGGAAGGTAAAAGCGTCGTCACGTAGGCAGAATGGAAACAAACGTCCCAGCGTACCTGAGGGGACCAGGCGGGATAGTAGCAGGATCCGACGTGTGCTTTCTATTAATGAAGGTAAAGAGCCCTAAGGATTTTCTTTTTTTTTTTCCGGCTGCCATAGAATGGAGTCACCCCGGGAGTTTCAACCTGCATCAATTAACTAAATATAAATGCAGGTAATCTCTTAACTCTTCATCCCCTTGATAATGGGAAATGAATTTGCACTTAGAGAAAAAAATACTTATAGTAGAGCTTGGTAGTGCTCGCCTTTAATCCCAACATTTAGAAAGCAGAGGCGGGATGATCTGTATGAGGGCAAGACCAGCCTGGTCACTCCAGGCCAGCCAAGGCTACACAGTGAGACTCATCTCAAAGCAAAAACCAACACAATCCCTTTTTTGTTTGTTTATTGGGTGTGTGAGAGGGTCAGAGGGTGTACGTGTGGGCTTCCATGCCAGGGTCCTCCTGTGGAAGTTGGGGTAGCTTTGTGGAGTCTTGTGTTCTCCTTGTGGGTCCTGGGGGTGGAACCTCTCGTCACACTTGGCTGCAAGGACCTTTACCCTCTTGAGCCTTCTAGTCCAGCCCTGACCCTTTTTCTGTGTGATGAGTATGTGTGTTCACGTGTGCATGCATACGTGTGTATGTGTTGGCACATGTGTATGCAGAATGCACCTGCATCTGGAAGCTAGAGGTTGACATGGCTTTCTCAGTTGCTTTCCCCTTATGTATTGAGACAGTGTCTCTTACTTGAACCCAGAGCTTGAGGATTTGCTAGTTTGGCTAGCCAGCTTGCTCCGAGGGTCCCTGTTTTAGCTTCCAAGCTGAGATCACAGGTTGGCCTCCACACCAACCCAGCATTTTCTGTAACCCACAAGTGAAGTTAGAGTGGAAAGTGCTATACCCACTGAGCTGTCTCCGCAGTCCCTTCCCCCTCTTACTCTTCCTTCCTTCTCCCCCCACCCCCCCTGTCTTTCCTTATTTTTTTTTCTTCTGTGAATAGGTATTTTGCCTGTATGGAAGTCTGTGCACCATGGTCTGTGAAGTACTCCTGGAGGCCTGAAGAGGGCACTGTGTCCATTGTCATTGGGTTTTGGGACTCAAACCTGGGTCTTCTAGAAGTTAGTACTCTTAAGCACTGGGACGTCATGACAACATCACCTTCTTTTATCACTGACTCCAACTGAGTCTTGAAAGTAGTTCAAATGAACTTTAAGAAAAAGGTTGTCTCCATAAATATTGGAACCACAGCAAGACTTGAGGAAGATAAAACATTTGATATAAATTTTCAAAATACTTCAACTTGTTTTATTTAAAACATATATATGAGACAGGGTTTCTTTGTGTAGCCCTGGCTGCCCTGGAACTCTGTAGACCAGGTTATCCTTGAATTTAGAGATCCACCTTCTTCTGCCTTCCAAGTGCTGGGATTAAAGGCATGCACCATTACCATCTGGCTAAAAAATTATATATATTTTATGATATATATGAGCCATTTTAAAAGATTTATTTTAGGGCTGGAGCGATGGCTCAGTGGTTAAGAGCACTGCCTGCTCTTCCAAAGGTCCTGAGTTCAATTCCCAGCAACCCATCTGTAATGAGGTCTGGTGCCCTCTTCTGGCCTGCAGGCATACACACAGACAGAATATTGTATATATAATAAATAAATAAATAAATATTTTTTAAAAAAGATTTATTTTATGTGTCTGTGTGGGTATGTGCCTGACGAGACCAGAAGGGGGCATCAGACCCCCAGAGCTGGAGTTTCAGGTGTTTGTGAGCTGACTGGGTACTGGGAACCAACTTAGGTCCTCTGCAGGAGCAATACAAGCCCCTAACCTCTGAGCTCCAATCCCTTTTATTTTAATGTTCAGTGTGATGCTCCCATAGCACCATCCATAGTTGTAAGAATGCTTCTCTAGCTTAGAAAAACTTAGCGGTAAAGAAACAAATAAAGCAGGATGAATCCTTAGAAGAAGAAAAAAAAAAAAACTTAGCGGTGATGAGTTACTTGTTTCCAGATGTCCGGTTTGTGGTTTGAAGGCGCACTTCAGTGAGAACATAAATGTGAGCAGGTTTCAGAAGTTGTTGTGATAGAGCAAGAACGTGACTCTGAACACAGCAGATGAGGGCTGGGGTAGTGGGTAGTTTAATAAATAACTTCACGGTGGCAGGTCCTTCATACAGGCTCTTTCTTCTTTCTTGAGACTGAAGGAGGTGACCACACGGAGGAAGGAATTTACAGCTTCCTTTGATTGAAAAGCCCCTTTGAAATCGTTGATGATCACTCAGCCAAGGTCTAGCGAGAAAACTCCATCTGCAGAAGAATCCTGCATTCACAGGGTTCCAAATAGCTAATTCTTTTTACTTCCAACAAGGCTAGGCGGGACAGATTTTTCTCCTTTCTTAGAATGTCTTTTGAGATACATTGTAGTTTCATGTTTTATCTACTGACAAGTACAATTTTGCAGCCCACAGAGAGGGGAAAACGATCCTTAGGAAACACCCGAGGAGTCATTTTATTCAGAGTGAAAATTTGCCAACTATTCAACTCACTAAATCAGTCTTGAATGTTGGAATATGTAGGCTTAGGCATCTGTCGTGGTTCTGTTACATAAACAGCCTTGGGAGTCATTTGGATAAATGCACACACACACACACACACACATACTTGAATGGACGTGCAAACTAAGATACTGTTATTTTACATATTAAAACATTTTGATTATTTTTATGTATGGGTCTTTTGCTCATGTAATGTCTGAACAACATGAGTATAGTACCCTCAGAGGTCAGAAGAGGGCATACGGGCACAGAACACCCGCACCAGAAGCACACAACAACAATAATTAAGATTCAAGAAAAAAACAACAATAATAAAGATTCAAAAAATCAGTCTGAGTTTGCCAGTTGTAATCAGCACCTTTCTCCTCCTTTATTTATTTATTTATTATGTATACAATGTTCTGTCTGTGTATATGCCTACAAGCCAGAAGAGGGCACCAGACCACTTTACAGATGGTTGTGAGCCACCATGTGGTTGCTGGGAATTGAACTCAGGACCTCTGGAATAGCAGGCAATGCTCCGCTGAGCCATCTCTCTAGCCCCTTTCTCCTCCTTCTTCTTCCTCCTCTTTTCTTTTCCTTTTTTTTTTTGAGACAGGGTCTCTCCTTATAGATCTGGCTGTCCTGGAACTCACTGGTATCAAACTCAAAGATATTCTCCTGCCTCTGCCTCCCAAGTGCTGGGATTAAAGGCATCTACTATCATGCCAGGCCTTTCTCTTTCTAAATTAATGCCTCTTGATTGTGGTCTTCATGGAGATTTGGAATACTCGTTTCTTCATAGGAAAGATTAAGTACTTAACTTTGGTTTAATGTCAATAAATATTTGATGCACGACCCATTGCAAGCCAGAGATTTCTTTTTTTTTAATATTTATTTAGTTTATTATGTATTTATTATGCATACAATGTTATGTCTGTGTATATGCCTGCAGGCCAGACCTCATTACAGATGGTTGTGAGCCACCATGCAGTTGCTGGGAATTGAACTCAGGACCTTCAGAAGAGCAGGCAATGCTCTTAACCGCTGAGCCATCTCTCCAGCCCCCCAAGCCAGAGATTTCTGAATATATTGTTATCCAGTCTTCACAACCAACCCAAAGGGTTCTCCAGCCTTCCTTTCTTTCCTCCCGCTCTCTCGCCC
>NW_026067895.1:9107770-9141426 GCF_014885135.2 Alexandromys fortis | reverse complement strand
CCTCCCTCCCTCCCTCCCTCCCTCAGTTGCTCTGTTGACAGAACAGAAATGAGGTCACCCTGGTCTTCTCATTTGAAACCGTGCTTCTTTGCATCATCCATCCATATATAATTAGAAGTGCTTGGTTGCTTGTACCCACTCGCTGCTAGGAAACCAGACATCCGTTTATTCTTCATTCTGAAATATCAGGTTCTGGACTAAGCATTGAAGACAATGGGAAAAAAATGAACCAAAACAGAAGTAAATTCCAAGGGAGCAAAGTGTTCTTTTGCTGGCACCCGAGACCTCTGATGGTTTAGATTATGCTTGGCTTGACAGTGGCATTAATATAGCTAGGCTAGTGCCTGGCAAACTGACTCTGGGACACTTTTATGACTGACATGGATCAATGATGTTATTCTTTCACGCCAGCCTGAAGGTACATCCTGGTACTTCAGAACCGCAGTCTAGCTGCACGTAGCTGGATGTGGTGCACACCTTAGCCTGTCATTCCCTAGCTAGGCAGGAGGATGGAGAGTTCTGTGCTGTCCTGGGCTACATAGCAGAGCTGACCTGTGCTTCCCAGTGTAATCAACAGGAGCATATCTTGCAAACGCAGGGCTGCTGCATGCCTGTGTGTAAGATTAGAGGAATAATTATCTCCTTCCAGGACTGCAGTGAGGCTTCAAAAAAAAAAAAAAAAAAAAAAAAAAAAAAAAAAAAAAAAAAAAAAAAAAAAAAAAAAAAAACTCCTATGTGTAAAAGTGCTTGTAAACTGTAAAGTGGTAACAAAAGCAGCCTTTTATCTCCATTTGGGATTTATACTGAAAAGGAGATGGAAAAGGCCGCACAGCGGCCTCACACTCTTTAATTTATCTAACACTTTTCGGTTAACAAGTCTGTTTGTGATTTTCTTGGTAAATTTGTACCAGTTAAAAAGCATTTTTTTTCAGAGCTGGGCATGGTGGCACAGGCCTTTAATCCCAGAAAAAGGCAGGCAGATCTCTGAGTTTGACTCTAATCTGGTCTACATAGGACCATCAGGCCTACATAGTGAGATCCTGTGGAAAGAAGGAAGGGAGGAAGGAAGGAAGGACAATTTTATTGAGATTATTCATGTACCTATTACAGTGCACAATTAAGTGTATGCTCGATGTATAACTATTATGATGTTCAATTTTTGAACACTTTGTCTTCCTAAAAGGAACACCTTCTACTTGTTGACTGGCATGACTCAGTCTCCCTCCCCAAATGTCCCAAGGATAACCATTGGTCTGTCTTAGGGATTCTATTGCTGAGATTCATTACCAATACCATTACCAAAAGCAAGTTGGGGAGGAAAGGATTTATTAGGCTTATACTTCTATATCACTATTCATCATCAAAAGCAGTGAGCAAGGGAACTCAAGCAGGGCAGGAACCTGGAGGCAGGAACTGATGCAGAGGCCATGGAGGGATGCTGCTTACTAGATTGCTGTGAACATTCATAGACGTTTTCATACGAACATTGAGTTTAATTTTTCTCGGGTATGTTCCTAGAAGAGGCAAATCTGTGGCAAATGTACTGAATATCAGGATCTGCTGGGCTAGTTTCCTCAGCAGCTGCATCATTCTGTGGGCACTGGCTATGCGTCTTGCATCTTCATCCACTTGAACTGCTAGAATTTTCTATGATGTGTGTGGTGTATGTATGTGTCCCTGTAGGTATGTACATGTGCATGTAGGGCCAGGGAGTGGTGTCAAGTTTCTTCCTCTATTACTCTTCATCTTATTTTTTTAAAAAGATTTATTTTTATTTTATGTATATGAGTGTTTTGCCTGGATGTAAGTACACCACTGCATTCAGTGCCATTGGAGGCCAGAAGAGTGCATTGGGTCCCTTGCAACTGGAGTTAGATACTGTTGTGAACTACTGTGTGGCTGCTGGGAATGGAACTTGGATCCTCTGAAAGAAGAATGTCAGCCATTTCTCCAGCTCCTTTCTGTCTGTCTGTTTCCATCTGTCTATCCGTCTGTCTGTCTGTCTGTCTGTCTGTCTGTCTGTCTATCTATCTCTATTTTGAGATAGAGTCTTTCTCTGTACCTGGAACTCATAGATTCAGTTAAACTTTCTGGCCAATGAGCTCCAGGGATCTGCTGTCTCTGCATCACCCATCCCTGAGGTTACAGATACCTCACTGCCTGGGCTGTGTATAGGTGCCAAGGATCCAAACTGAGCCATCTCCCCTGCTACCATTTTCATTGTTTTTAATCTGGGCTGTCTCTCACTTGGCATGGAGTGGTTTTGATTTATATTCCTTTCATAGCTTGGTGATGCTTATTATCTTTTTTTATTTACTTGTTTTTGTTTTTTAGGAGGATGGGTTTAGGGTAACAACTCTATTATGTATCCCTGGTAGTCCTGGAACATTTCTATGTAGACCAGTCTAGCCTTGAACTTGCAGAGATCTGTCCCCTTTCCCCTTCAAGTACCCCATTTATTAATTTGTTTTTTTTAATATTTATTTATTTATTATGTATACAATATTCTGTCTGTGTGTATGCCTGCCGGCCAGAAAAGGGCACCAGACCCCATTACAGATGGTTGTGAGCCACCATGTGGTTACTGGGAATTGAACTGAGGACCTTTGGAAGAACAGGTAATGAATGCTCTTAACCTCTGAGCCATCTCTCCAGGCCCCCTATTAATTTGCTTTAAAGACAAACTCATGTAGCTAAGATTGGCCTCCAACTCATATACAGTTGAGGATGATTTTGATCTTCTAACCCTTCTGCATCCACCTCCCCAAGTACTGGGATTCCAGGCATGTTCTGTGGAACGCATGCCTGGTTCATGTGCTGGAGACTGAGCCCCAGACTTTGTGTGTGACGTATCCCCAGACACTCATGTGTTTCTTAGACTGGTTTTTCTTGGCATTTTTTCCCCTTGACTGTTAGATAAAGAAGAAAATCCATAAATAGATTCTCTATTGAAGTGTAAGTTGAGCCATTTGTTCTTTTGGAATTTGTTTTGTTTTGTTTAACTTTTCGTTTGCTTCAAGAGTTGATGTGGTACCTGATCTTCCAAAAGATGTGACTGAAAGATTAATAAATACACAGAGCGTCTTTGCGGTGTGAATTTGCATAGGTAAGGAAGGACTTATTCTATGGGCTGACTTAATGTCTATAAAAACATTGTACACCTGTCTTAGGGTTGCTGTTGCCATGATGAAACATAAAGACAACCACAAGCTGCAGAGGAAAGGGTTTATTCAGCTTATACTTCATATCCCAGTTCACCATCAAAGGGAGTCAGGACAGGAACTCAAGCAGGGCAGGAGGCAGCAGCAGAGGCCATGGAGGAGTGTTGCTTACTGGCTTGCTCCCCATACCCTTGCTCAGTCTACTTTCTTATAGAACTCAGGACCACCAGCCCAGGGATAGCATTACCCACATGGGCTAAGCCCTCGCCCCCCCATCAATCACCAGTTAAGAAAATGCCCTACAGCTTGCTTTCCTCTCAAATGACTTTACTTTGTATTAAGCTGACATAAAACTAGTTCACATAACACCCATTCAAATCTTAAAGACATGGCAATGACCATTTAAACATTTTAGCAGGGGTGGGGTGGGCAATGGAAACTTAAAAAAAGTAAAAGTAAAATGGTTTAATGAAAGTGCTTACTGATTAGCATCTGTCAATTCTGTTTATTAAAATACACAGTGAGGCTGGGGCTGTAGTTCAGTGGTAGGTGTGTGCTTAGCACGCCCAAGGCCTTGAGTCTTGTTGGTACACAGCTCCGTCCCAGCACTTGGGAAGGTGAGGCTAGAGAATGGAGAGTCCAAGGGCCAGCGTGGACCTCAGGGTGAGATCCTATCTCAAGCAAAACAAAACAAAAACCCAACACCAAGAATAAATAAGCAACCCATGCACTGTTATCCTTTAAAGTCCTGTTAGTACAATTTATTGATGGGTATCTAGAATCAAATTCCTGCAGGAGGGCAGTTAGGATATTTGTTATTTTCCAAGCTTCCTGGCAGGGTTTTTTCCTCTGCTGTGTGGAAGATTAGTTATCTTCAAGCTGTGTAATCAAAAATCAGTATTGAATTTCCTAGTTGTCTGTTGTGTCTTATGGGGGCTTAGTTTACTGAACTCAAGTTTTGACTTCCTACTAGGAAGAATGTTGATAGCCCCAAGAGAAATAGAGGAATGAGCTGGGTTTGGTGGGAGAAAATGATTTCCTATTGAGAACTGCCTGAGACAATGGTGGTGGACTGGCTTGTGGAGAGGAGTGCAAGGAATTCTCCAGCATTACTGTGTGTCTCCGCCATGGGAGAGTTCGGTAATACACGGGCCTCCGGCCCTACTGCTAGAATTCTGACTGAGGGAGTCTGAGAATTGAGTCTTTTAAGAAGCTCCTACCCAGGACAGTTGGTGCTCCTGACGAGACAGGGGCCGCTTCTAAGCTGAGAGCCAATGGAGTGTGGGCATTTGGCAGTAGGACAGGAGCGTGTGAAGTGGTAAGGTTAGGGGATGGTTGGGCTCCTGGCATGTGGGTGTTCATGTTGTGATGGAGGCAAAAAGGGAGGGGGGCTGGAAGGAAGAATAGGAGCCTCCAAAGTATTAGATGTACTGACAGAGGGTGGTCACATGACCAAAGCCGGCAGGGTCTACTAGGTCCCATAGAGTGAGAACCTGGGTGGTACTGTTTTCAGGGGAGGGCTTGAGCTGCCAGCAGGTGGCAGGTTTGGGGTATGTAGGTCCTGCCGTCCTGGCACTTCCTCTGGAAGGCACATGTTACCAAGGGGCCATTTGTGCAGCTTACAGTCACAGGTCAAGTGTGGACGTTTTCTTTATGATATAAAGGACCCTCTTGTCCTTCAGGCCATGACTGATTCCTCCCTTTCCCTGCCTATCATTACTGATTAGCCTAGACCCAAGGTGAGCTCCAGGATTCTTTCGCGTCTGTGGTGTCCGCGTCACTAAAACCCACTCCCCTCCCGGCCTGTCCAGCTTAATAGCTTTAAAGATTTGTGTAGCCCTGGACCCAGGGTTCTTAGCATAACTGGATATAAGCCGATTCTGAGAGTGGGTGCTGACATACGCGAGTGTTGGTGACAGCCCACGTCATGAAGGTCAGAAGGTTTGCTACAGGAAAGAATTGCCAGCAGGGTGGTGGCCCATGGGTTACAGCGCACACCCTTACCCTTCCTGCCAGGTTCACAATGTCCGCGCCAACATCCTCTCTTTAGCTTGTATACTCAAATTCGAAGGAATGCTTAGCATGTCTGAAGAGGTAAGAGGTTCTCTTGGGCTTGGGAAAGAGGCCCTAGTCTGTCCTAAGCATTCTCCTGTCTGAGCTAGCAGAAAGTGATCTTGAAACATCTGTGCTTTAGAGTCGCCTGGCTCTGCCTGTGGCGGCTGGGTAGAAGCTGAGTCGCTGTGGCATACTTTAGACATTCCATTTTCTTCTCCCTCCCACTCAGGCATTTGCACACATTAATATTCCCATATTCCCATAGAGTGTGTGTGTGGGCTCCTGTGTAATGGACAGGACTGGACAAGGAGGATTTCACAAGCCTGCTTCCACGGAGTGGTCCCCAAGAACACACTCAGGTTTGGTAGGTTCAGGAGGGTTCTCCAGACTCAGCAGGTGGCTGGACTTGGGACTAACTCATTAGAGTACGAGGGCACATATCCAAACCATCCAAGGGAGAGCAAGTGGAGCAAAGGTCAGAGAAGCCAGGATCCAGATACAGTGCCGCTGGGGCACCTAGGGGAGTCAGGGCAGATGTGTTTCATTCCCAGACACACTGCGGGGAGCAGTTGTGACCTCACGGGTGACATGTTACCAACCAGGGAATCTCTATAGAGGCTCAGCACCCAGGCATTTTGTTGGGGAATTGTTACCTTGGCATCCTCTGCATACCTGTGCCAAGCCCCCAAATCCAGACTCCACAAAGGAAGGCAGATATTGAGTAAAACCCATGTTATTTGTTTAAGCATTTAGAGACAGGGAGCCAACTCTAGTTAGTTCAGTTCTGGGACTAGGGAGCCCTCCCACCCATCCAAATTCTCAAGCAAGATCTTAATGTAACCCTCGTACTTCCTCCTCTTCTTTCCTTCTTGGAGATGGGGGGGGGGGGGAGGTGGTCTTTCTATGTAGCCCAGGCTATCTCAGAACTTATGTTGTAAGCCAAGCTAGCTTCATCCTTGTGATCTTCTAAGCTCGGCTTCCTGAGTGCTGAGATCACAGGTGTTCTTAACTGCATCCAGCTTTTTTTTTTTTAATTTATTATGTATACAATATTCTGTTTGTGTGTATGCCCACAGGCCAGAAGAGGGCATCAGACCCCATTAGAGATGGTTGTGAGCCACCATGAGGTTGCTGGAAATTGAAATCAGGACCTTTGGAAGAGCATGCAATGCTCTTAACCTCTGAGCCATCTCTCCAGCCCCTGCACCGAACTTTTTGAGGGCCGTTCTTGTAAGGACAGCAGGCTGTGATGTTGGCTGGCTTTTGTGTGCACAGATAGGAATGAGACCAGAGATCAAAGTCATTGGTGGAGCCCTTGGACTTGAAAAGGGGATCTGTAGAGGGTCTGTGTTTCGGAGAAGACAGAAACAAACTTATCCCTGTGCCTTTATCTTGACGGGTAGGTATGGTAACCTGGATTCTCACTACGGAGAACGTGACAATGGTGATGCTCTCTGGAACAGAGTGGGAAGACCTGTTCATTCATTCATTCTTGTTTTGAAACAGTAACTCATTCTGTAACCCAGGTTGGCCTGGAAAACATGGCAGTTCTGCTTCAGCTTCCCACATGCTGAGATTATAAGTATGAGCCACCATGCCCAGCAATTCATTCTTTATCTACTTTTTTTTTTCTTTTAAAACAGACGCTCACTGTATAGTCTTGGTTGACCTCGAACTCACAAATCTGTCACTAAGGTTAAAGGCCTACGCCATCATAACCAACTCATTCTTTTTAAATTAAGAAAAAAAAATTGTATAGATGTTTGGCCTGTGTGCCTGATGCCTGAAGAGGCCAGGAGAGTGTCAGGATCGCCTGAAACTGGAGTTAACACATGGTTGTGAGCCACCATGTGAGTGCTGGGAATGGAGCGTGGGTCCTCTGGAAGAGCAGCCAGTGCTCTTAACCACTGAGCCACCTCTCCAGCCCTTATTCATTCTTCATGTGCTTGTTCTTGTTGCTGCCCATCTACTTGCTAGGCACAGGGCCTGGTAACGGGTATGCAGTGGTGAGCAGGCTCTGACCTCATGAGACCCATGTTCTAGAGAGAGATGGGTAAGTGCAGAGCCAATTAAATCCCCATGAGCGGCCTGTTCTGAGGTCCCCGGGGCACCCAGACTTCTGTCAGGAGGACTCGGAGGCTTTAATCAGACTAACCAGGGAAGGAGTCACATCACCCCTATTGCCTGTGAGGCCTCTTCCGAGTCACTTATTAACACGGGGCCTTTCTCCCTTTAAAGACGTGGGACGTTTATGGCCACTTCTGGAGGCCATAGCTTATGTTTTTTTAAAGAACAAAACCCAAAACTCTCTGACTCTTCTGCTTTGAGTTGAGGCTTTTTCCAGCTCCCTGAAAGCGGACCACGGCCAGAGAAACAGGCTGTTTTGGGGAATTTCCATTTTCATGCTTTGAAAGCACAGAAGTGGTTAAAGTGCTCACCGAGGAAGGATGTCCTCTCTTTCCTCCAGGAGGGGAAAAGAAAGAAATAGTTCAAAGGAATGCCAGCCTGATCTGAGATTTTTTTCCTTCCTTTGAGACAAGGTCATGACATGTAGCCCCGGTCTGGCCTGGCACTCACTGGATGGACTGGGCAGGCCTAGAATTTGCAGTGATTTTGTGGTCTCTGCCCACCCCCAACTGTTGGGGATACAGGTGTGCACTCTGACTGATATGTGAATTTTTTTTATATTCAGGTTTTGTTGTTGTAGTTGTTGCGGTTTGCTTTTGGTTTTTCGAGACAGGGTTTCTCCGTGTAGCCCTGGCTGTCCTGGAACTCAGAGAGATCCATCTACCTCTGCCTCCTGAGTGCTGGGATTAAAGGTGTGCATCACCATCGCCCAGTTTATGATCAGTTTTTAAAAGATATATTTTTGTTTATGTGTATTTTGTGTCTTTGTGTGATTGGAGGCCACGTGTGCAGCTGCCCTTGGAGGCCGGAGGAGGGCATTGGATCAACTGGTGTTGCAAGTAGATGTGAGTCCTGAGAATTGAACTCAAGTCCTTCAGAAGAACAGCCAGGGCTTATAATTGCTGAGCCATCTCTCCAGCCTCCACATTCAGTTTTAATCTTCTGGAAAGAGAACTTGATCCTAAAGCTTATTTGGGATCAGGTATATTCTAAAATTTAAATAGCTCCTGATGAATACCTGTAATCCTAGCACTCGGAGGTGCATCTGGAGTTGTGAGCTAGCCTGGGCTACGTAGTGAATTCTAGGTCAGCCTGGGGTACATATCAAGACCCTATCTCGACAAACAAAGAAACATACAAACTAAAACAAACAAACAAGACATTCAATGGTAATGAATTTGCTCACACACTTGCCTAGTCCCAACCTCTGTAGTTCATTGAACTTCTGTGCAGGCAGGATGGCCATTCTGAGACAGTGGAGCTTCATCGAAGGTTTTTATTTTGTTTGCTTTAGGTGACTTTAAAACAGTGGTTGTAGGTGTAAAGAATTTCTAGAACTCTAAGCCTGTCTCGGCACACACCTTTAATCCCAGCACTGGGGAGGCAGAGGCAGAAGGATCCCTGAATTTGATGCCAGTCTGGTCTACAGGATAGATATAGCCAGGGCTACACAGAGAAATGCGGCTGAGAGGGGGGTGGGGAGAAGAACCTCTAGAACTCTTAAGAGAATTAGCCACATAAATACGTATTTCTAAAGATCCTTCAGAAGGATAAAGAACACACCACATATATGGGAGGGATATTTTGTCCGGATTAAGTTTTTCTGTGTTATTGTCCATATTACAGAGGAATTCACACACAGATGAATGTAAAGGGGATGAATAAATACATTAGAAAGCCGGAGAATCTCATTTGTAAGAGGAAAGTTAATTCGTTATTCTATTTCCTAACGCATAATTATTTTCCTAAAGAAAGACCCAATTTTGACTTCGTGTGAGGTCACCATGGATGAGAATCATTTTGTAAGAGCTCTGTGTTAAATGTCGGGGTGAAAAAATTCCAGTAGCAGATGATACTCGGCGACACGCCGCATCCAAAGCGTCCTGCCCCTTTCGCTGTGGTAAAACAGCTTCCACGGGCAGCCAGTGCTACTGGATTTTTTTTTGCTGTGGTTAGTTAGCTCAGGCCTCTTATTTGGGAGGGCTACACAGTAATTTTTATCACACTCATTAGAAACACAGTTTGTCAGAACAAAGTCTGATGCCCAAGTGTAATTACATCTATCTGTGTGATTAAATGCGGGCTGTATGGAACTTTTTCTCAGGGGCGGCAGCTGTAGCCAGCCAAACTCAAGTTCCCCCTACAATAGGATTCTTGTGACTAACTGGCGCTAATTGTTTGCAAAGCCACCAGTGGGAGTAACAATCAGGCACACTGGAAATGAGCTATTTCAGTAGGAATGGCTTGTCCCTTGTTTTTCTGCCCCGTATTGTGGTTCTAGAGGATGTTCATTGCTTAATCAGATAGAGTGAAATGAACTCTTGGTCTATTATAGCTGTTAGCAGAAATCATATCTTGTATCTCCTCAACCTTCTCATCTTAAAAATACGAGAATGAGCCAAGCTTGGTGGTGCACACCTTTAATCCCAGCACTTGGGAGGCAGGGGCAGGCAGATCTCTGTGAGTTTGAGGCCAGCCTCGTCTACAGAGTGAGTCCCAGGACAGTCAGAGCTACATAGAGAAACCTCATCTTGAAAAAAGAAACTATATTTCTCAGGGTAAATATTGTAAATATATAAAATCATAAACACTCGAATTTTGACTATCTTTTATTTATTCTTTGACAAGCTTATGCATATGTATACATTGTCTCTTGATCCTCCCCACCCCTAACTGTCCCGCTCCTACCCCCTTTGAACACCTCCCAACAAAGTTCCTGCCAGCTTCACCTCTTCTCTGTAACCTGCGGGGTCACATTAGTGCTACCTCCTGGAATGTTGACTGATGTTACTGGCTTATATTGTTCTAGTAATTATAGCTGTCGTGAGTCCGAGTGCAACAGTTATGTCCAGAGGACAGCATTTCATAGCCTTCTTCCCTATTTTCTGGCTCTTCCATTCTTGCTGCACCCTGTTCTTCAGTGTTTCCTGAGCCATGGTGGGGGAGGGGGTTTGATATAGTTGGCCCATTTAAGGCTGAATACTCAACAGTCACTTATTGTTGTTGTTGTTATTATTATTATTATTATTATTATTATTATTATTATGAGTGTTTGTATTGCGTTCTACCCAACGGAAAAAGAAGCTTCTCTGACTAGAACTACTTTTCAGGTATAAACATATTTGAACTCCAGAGCCTATAACCTCTTGAGCCAGGAGCTTTTGACCAGGTTTATAGTCCCAGGCATGAGTTTCCCCTGTGGAGCGGGCCTAGGTTTATAGTCCCAGGCATGAGTTTCCCCTGTGGAGCGGGCCTCAGATCAATCAGAATGCTGTTGGTTGCTCCCATAGCCCTCATGCTGCTGCACCAGCGGGAACATCTTGCCTGATGGGTCAGTTTTGTGGTGCTGAGGTGCTAAGGGGTCACCGCTGGGTAATTCTAGTGATCCCCTGCCTCCCCAGCGGCTTGCACCGCCACACACATCCCCTTCTAGCCCTGTGAAACCTAACTAGCAAATCAGGGCTAGCTTGGCTTCCCTGTGTTCTGCAACAGAATGTGTTTAGTAACGGGGTCTTCCTATCTAGTTCAGGCAGGCGACCAACAGAAATGGCAGTAGCATGTGTTGTTTTGAGGGCCTTCTCGGGCCTCCCTGAGCAATAATTCATAAGGAGGTACCCCACACCTGACACTGAGCTTTTCATTTAATAATCCATAAACATTCAAAATTGTAAGGAAATGTTAAGCTTCAGTTGTCAGCTTGACTGTATAAGGAGGCCACCTTTGGGTGTGTCAGTGATGGTATTTCGAGAGAGACCTAACCGAGGAGGCAAGACTCACCCTGAATGTGGGCAGCAGCATCCCACAGGCTAGGGTCCTGGGTTGAAGCAAAAAGCGGAAAAGAAAAAGGACTGCTGAGTACTGTCTTTCTCTCTGTTTTCTGTAAGCCGCAGCCATGTCTCTCTTGCCATGATGGACTCGAACCTCTGAACCATGGGCCAGAATTAACCTTTCTTGTCAGGTGTGTCTGGTCACAGTATCAGGAAAAGGATTAAGAAATACACAGTTTAATGTTATTTTAGGAATCCCAAAGAATTTGAGAGACTACTAATTTAAGTCGAGAGAGAGAGAGAGAGAGAGAGAGAGAGAGAGAGAGAGAGAGAGAGAGAGAGAGAGGGAGGGAGGGAGGGAGAGATAGTGTGTTTCAAAGACTGGCTGTTGAGCCGAGAACATTTACAGAAGTGGGTTCAAGAGTGGGGATTGGGAAGCCTGGGACTCCTGGACGTCTGTGCTGTTGAGAATTGCTATGCGATGGCTCCTCCGGTTTTTCTCTGTATGTTTTGCATAGACAATGACAGCATGGCTCCTGTCTGCTGCTCAAGCACATTAAATGTGGGGGACACACCCCACAACTTGAAAAAGTTGGTGAGGGAGGAGTGTGTGAGTCACTTTCAGAGTGACAGGACACAACTAAAATGAGAGCCAATGCAGGTCAGCTTGCTCGCTTTAGTAAGTCTAGCAGGGGTCTCCTGGGACGGCAATGGCCTTAGACATAGCTGAATCTAGAAGCCCAAAGGATGGCATTTCTTTTGGTGCTTTTTTTTTCTCAGTGTCTTGTGAAGAGCTGACATTATGAGGTGGGACCATGTGAACTGCTAACAGTCTTGTCTGCCAACCAGCCATGGAAACGGACTCCAATGCAAGAAGGCATTCCCCGTTTTTTTTTTTTTAATGTTATTTTAATTTTCTTTAAAAAAAGATCTATTTATTTATTTTCTTGCACGAGTCTTTTACTTGCATGTGTCTATGTGGACCACATGGATGCTTGGTGCGCGTCGAGATTACAAGAAGGCATCGGGTCCCCTGGAACTGGAGTTCTGGATGGTTGTGAGCCACCATGGGGGTCCTGAGACCCAGTCCCAGGTCCTCTGCAAGAGCAATAGCTCTCTTAACCGCTGAGCCATTTCCCCAGTTCTATCACACCTCTTTTAAAGTCATATTCATCTTAGAAAAAAAAAAACCCAATAATCTATCCTGGATCGTGTGTACCGTGTCCCTCGGGGGGGGGGGGGTACATCCAGGTTGGATGGGGTTCACATTACCGTGTGAACGAGCTGAGACTGAAGAGGTCCTTAAAAGGGGGAGAAGGAGGGAGGTGGATTCTACGTCTCTCTGGTCTAGATATTTTCCCACTAACAGAGCTCATCTATCTTGACCTTTAGGATACTTCAAAAGAATAGAGCAGAATGTGGCACATTGGCCTGTAATCCCATCACTTAGGAAGCTGAGGTGGGAGGATCACCATGAGTCTGAGGCTAGCCTGAGCTACCTGGAGAGACCCTGTCTCAAAACAAAGCAATAATCATAAAAGAAACAGTATGAGAATACTGTGATGAAACACATTATTTTGTACAATCAATGTACATTAGTTTTTTTTTATAATTTAGAAAAGCATTAAAATAGTCATTCAATTAAGAAAAAGAATCCAGCCAACGAACCAGAATTGTTTGTAATTAATTAGACTTTGCTGTTGGCCCAAGCAGGTTGTTCGCAACAGAGGGGCATTGCCCTAAGATGGCAGCTGGAATTCCTTTCTCATTTGCCAAAGCACAGCTTTCCAGGAGGGATTTGCAGGAAGAGCAAATCTGTCTCTGATTTTAATACATTCAATGGCAAGTAGGCTTTTGACCAATTACTACCAGGTCCTGAGATCAATCACCTCCTACGCCATTAGTGCGTGAAGGATTAGTGGCCCCAAAGATTTGTGCATGGATTAATCGGGGAGTGTACATTAGATGCTGTGTTTAAAGCCACCCTCAGCCCTGCAGATCATTTCCGGTAGTGCTTTATGCAGCGTTCTTTAGCTTTACCTAATGCTCACATCGTGAGATCTGAAAGACCTCTTTTCATCCTCCCTGGCTTGGCTTCCCCCTCACCCCTCCACCCACTGATTGGACAGGTCTAGCTAAGGAGACCGAGCGCTGGAAAGAAAGGAGCAGTAGCCTCCAGTAGAGCAAATGGTAACTGAGTTGTTCTAGCTGAACAGTGACCAAAATCACTGCACAGGACCGTGTACTGAGAGAGACAAGATGAGGTACAAGAAATACATGGCTATTCTGGAAGCGGCGGTGGGCATTACCCCACTTAACAAAAGAGAACTTCTGCCTGAGAGCCGGAGACACGTAAACCTTTGGCAGCGTCCTGGGTAAGCAGAGGAGGTCCTCGCTTCTCTCCTGATGTTGGGAACAAGTTTTGGCTGTTTGGGGGACCAGAGAGAGAGAAAAGGGCTGCTCTCTCATGGGGGTAACAGCGTGGGCTTCGTCATTGAAAATGTTTTTTCTTTCTTTCTTGGTATGTATAGTGCTTTCAAACAGACTTAAAAATATCGAAAGCAGGATACTGAACTTCTGAGAAGTTGAAGTAATGGCATGTTAAGAACACACTTTTAATACTTAGATTTTCAGTGCTCTCTCTCTCTCTCTCTCTCTCTCTCTCTCTCTCTCTCTCTCTCTGTCTTTCTCTCTCTCTCTGTCTCTCTCTCTCTGTGTGTGTGTGTGTGTGTGTTGGTGGCATCCATGCCATAGCACACAAGTGGAGGTCAGAAGATAACCCTCAAGGATATGCTCTCCCTTTCCACCTTTACATGGGTTCAGGGGATTTGAACTCAGGGTGCCAGGCTTGTATGACAAGGACTTTTAACTACTGAGCCATCTCCCCAGTCCTGTTTTTTTTTTGGGGGGGGGGGAGATCTACAGATGTAGCGATGCTTATGGATAAAGACAATGTCATATATATCCTTCTTTCTTGTATAGTGCAAATTTCTTTCATTATGGTGCATGAGCAGTGTGGGCTGTAGTTCTGTATTTCAGTGTTTGGTGAGGGCCTTTCTAGCACTGGTGTGTGTGTGTGTGTGTGTGTGTGTGTGTGTGTGTGTGTGTGTGTGTGATACTATGTTTCAGGGATATTTGGCCTGACATAGTTTTCCCATCACCATTCTTTGTGAAGCCCACTTATTTGCCACATTGGAGAAAGTTTAGTTCTCTTTTTGCAGGTTCGTGGATCTAAGCACAAACACGGCTGAGGTCCTCCCCTTGTTTCTTTGCCCAGTGAACAGCATCCAGAGACTCTTTTCCATTGCTCTTGCTGTCTTGAGACCTGGCACATTCGGATTATCTTCTTGGCTGTTTGTCTCAATTCCTCCTCTCCCAGAAGCTGCTCAACATCTCAGTGGGAGGAAGGGAGATTATTGGCTGTACGTCTTTGAGGGAAAATTTCCCCTGAGCCTTCCCCATGAACTGGGCATGCTGGTGCGTGCTAGTAATCTCAGCAGTGGGGAAGTGGAGGCGGGAAGATCACTTATTCCAAAAGCTACAGAGTAAATTTGAGGCTAGCCTGGACTACACGAGATTGTTTCCCCTGCCTGCCCCCCAAAAGTAAGAAAGTTAAATCCAGGATGTTATAGACACACAAAAAGCTTTGCTAAAAAGCAAACTGTTTCAATAAAAGAAACTGTTTAGACCTGATACCTGCCTGCAGAAAAATTCCACATTCGGGCCAAAGGCGTAACCAAGCACATCTTGATTTGCCTGCCGCTTATTTATCTTTGGAAGTAATAGTAGAAACTGCGAATGGGCTGGGCTCGTTCAGCTCCACAGCTTGCTTTGTGGGAAGTCCAGATGACCTTGGATTAGCCTCAGTCTACACTTCCTGCTGGTCCTTGGCGGGGCCTCTTGCCTGAACAAATAAAATCAATAAAATTGACACCATCCCTGACTTCTGGTTTGGTGGCTTGGGAAGGAGAGGGTTAACGCAGAGAGCTGGTATCTTTTTGTGTGGGTCTGGAAGTCGCACAGGGCACATTCTTACTCCCACTGCAGGATTCCCTGCGACCATCTCAGAGGAGTCCGCTCTGCCCAGGTTTGAGCTTGCCCCCTTGTGGTAGTGGGCAGGAATGTGGAGGGTTAAATGTTCCGGAACTGAGTGATGAAAAGAAACCAGGTCCCTTGGGTTGATAGTGGTTAAGTAACACAGAGCTATAAGCCAGTTTTCCTGAAACTGTATAAAGGAAATCCCTTTGTAGTTTGAATCTCTTTCTCTTTGTTCGCTTTAATATATTAAATATCATGTACATTTTACCATATTAAATATTTCTTACCAGGCCTGGGGGATGCATCTGTAATTCCAGCACTTGATGGGAAGAAATAGCTACAAGTTTGAGGCCAGGCTAGGCTATATATTGACACCCTGTGTTAAAGGGGGGAAAGTTTTCTCTGTTTCTCAGTTGTTTTCTTACCTGCTAATTTTTTCCCCTACACAGAGAAGGTAAATTTTCTGAAATTCTTGAACTTGGGGATTATCCTCGGGTGAGCTGGGCCTAGCCCAATGTCTATCAGTTGATAAGTAGATTAATAGATTGTGGTACGTCCATACAGTGGGATGCTATTTCATTCATGGCTGTTAGAAGTAATGGAGTATTGAGGTCTGGAAAGACAGCTCAATGGTTAAGAATGCATACTGCACCAGGCGGTGATGGTGCATGCTTTGAATCCTAGCACTCAGGAGGCAGAGGCTGGCGGATCTGTGAGTTCGAGGCCAGTCTGGTCTACGGAGCTAGCTCCAGGGCAGCCAGACCTACACAGAGAAAAACCAAACCCTAAACCCAAACCCTTTCTTGAAAAGCCTGATAAACAGATAGATAGATGATACATACTAACATGCATACAGAGAGAGAGAGAGAAGGAAGAAAGGAAGAAAGAAAGAAAGAAAGAAAGAAAGAAAGAAAGAAAGAAAGAAAGAGTCTACTGTTCTTGCAGAGGATTGGCGCTCAGTTCCCAGCACCCATGTCGGGATTCCTGTGACCTCCTGTAACTGTAGTTCCAGGGGACCCATACCCCTTTCTGGCCTCCAAGGGATCTTTCATGCACTGGCACACACATGTGCATGTAAATCATTTTTAAAAGGTGCTGCATCCACTGGAACTGGAGTGACAGTGGATTATAAACTACTATATGGGTATTGGTGACCAAACCTGGGTCCTCTGCAAGAGTAATTCAACTGCAAGGACAATTCTCCACACACACACACACACACACACACACACACACACACACACACACACACAGACACACAATGGATTTCTGACATATGCTAAGGATGAAACTCAAATATGGGATGCTAAGTTAAAGAGAAGCTACCAGATAGCTGTCACTATTGTAGTGGACATTTACACCAAATACACAAAATAGGAAATCCTAGGAGGCTGGAGAGACAGCTCAGCAATTAAAAGCACTTGTTGCTCTTGCAGAAGACCTGGGTTCAATTCCCAGCACTTGCCTGGTGGCTAACAACTGCCCATAAATAGTTCCAGGTGCTCCAAAACATTCTTCTGGCTCCTGCACGTACTGCATACACATGGTACCCAGACATACAAGCAACAAACTAAGACACATAAAAGAAAAATAAATAATTTCTTAAAAAGAAATGACTTACAAAAAAAATAGGTAAATTGCTAGAAACAAATGAAATTGGGGGGCTGGAGAGATGGCTCAGTGGTTAAGAGCACTGACTGCTCTTCCAGAGGTCCTGAGTTCAATTCCCAGCAACCACATGGTGGCTCACAGCCATCTATAGTGAGACCTGGGCCCCCTTCTGGCATGCGGGCACACATGGAAGGAATGCTGTACACATAATAAATAAATAAATCTTTAAAACAATGTTAAGAAAACAAACAAACAAAAAAAAGAATGAAATTGGTAATTGCCTAGGATCAGAGGGCAGGGAAAGAATTTGTGGGAGGTGATTGCTAATGGATGTTGGGTTTCTTTTGGAGGATAATAGGTGTTGTGAAATGGATTATTTATACAGCCTGCTCTATAAGTGTGTGTATATTTAAAAGCCATACTACAGGGTGAGCTGTGATTGTACTCCCGGGAATGTCATCAAACCGAGGGCAAGCAATAAGTAACCATCCTGTCTCCTCCAGGGTGCGGAGTACTGTCTTACTGTCCTCTCCCTGTGAGTGGGACTGGTACCCAGGCTACAGCGCCAGGCCCAAGCACTCAGAGGACCACAGACCAGTGTCCACATACAGCCTGTTCTCCCAGGTACTTGCTTACTTGTCTCTTATTAACCTAGTTACTGGCTCACATCAGAAATTTGATATATTATATCCTATCATTGATAAAGATAAGGTCACTTTTTATGTATATTTCCTAAAGAAATTTGATGATAATATCTTATTTACTGAGTGAAGAGCTGAAGGATCATGTTTGGACTGTAGACATAGCTCAGGCCTTAAGTTCAATCTCCGTTCTTGCATAAAAAGCAAAAGGAAGGAGTGATGGCTTAGCTAGGAGAAGCACTTGTTGCATCTTGCCAAGGTTGGATGCTGTAACTTCTTGGCTGAAGCATACATGTAGATCTCTTGTAATTCAAAATAAACTTATAGCTGGTGGGAGAAGCATTTGGTGTGCTTGGTGTCTGAAGTTGGAGATCATTTTCGTAGGTCACAAATGTAGTTCATTGTCATTGACATGGCAGTATGTAAGTAACAGTGGGAGGCATTTGGGAGACTCTTTAAAAAAAAGAGCACTCTAGCTTCTAAAGATAGATTTTGTACTCAATTTTAGTGAGGAGCTCAGAGTGAGTATTACTGTTACTGACTCACTTTTAAGGATGAATTATACAAGATTTACAAGGTATTAGGTTTTATTTCAACAGATGCTTGGGTTTATTTATTCTTGGGGTTTACCCTCTGCTGTAGTCCGTTTGTGACTGGCCTGGATGGGGTTGGACTTAGGGCTTAGTCTCTGCTGTAGCCTGGCTGTGTCTAGCCTGGTTGGGGTTAGTAGGGTTTAGCCTCTGTTGTAGCTCATCTGTGGCTGGCCCAAATGGGGTTATCCTTTTCTTCATGTACTTCGTTCATAATTCCAATCCGCTTCCGCTGGCATCTCTTGCCCCTTTGGAGAACCAGAGCTGACTGGTGTGTGAACTGAATACTCCCCAATGACAGGTGGCTGTTGAGGGCTCAGGCTGTGGTTTTCTTATTGTGTGGTCGTAGCTACAGGTCTAATGCCTATGAACCTCAGGTTCAAGGCAAAGTCAGCTGGAAGCTGATGGCTTAACCATCAGCAAGGACCAGCCACATACCAAGGCCTTTCTTAGAGTCTGGTTGCCTGAGATCATTTTAGTCAGATGACAAGAAGTCTGATATAGACAACTAAAGAAGAGAAAGAGACTGATTTCGGCTTCCATTTTCCGAGTTTTGAGTCCGTGGTCGTCATGCTCTGTGTCTCTGCATCTGTGGTGAAGTGGCGTGACACGGCACAGAGGCTCTTCACAGCCGCCAGAAAGCAGAGAGGGAGAGGACGGACACAAGACGAGGACATGCCCCATCACCAACTTCCCGCAGCCAGGCCCTGCCTCCTGAAGCTTCTAGCAGCTCTCAGATCTAGAGACCTAGTCTTGAATACATGGAACTGTGGTGAACATTTTATATTTAGACCCAAGGAGCATGCTTGAATGGGTAGGTCTCATCCACTGACTCCATAAGGTTAGGAGTAGGTTTTTGGTTTGTTGGGATGTTCTGTTTAGAGTTCTGAAAGGTCTCAAATGTGAGGGAATTTGCTTATCCAGACTGCAGAAGTGCTTTTTCTAAAACTAGAGTGCTAGGTGGGATCTGCTAGCTTAGTCAAATCAATTGGGAGGACAGCATAGAATGTGGCAAAGAGAGTCTTAGTCCTCTGAGATGCTGTAACGAAAGAACTTGAGATGTGTAACTTTATAAACACCAAAACTCTGTGTGTGTGTGTGTGTGTGTGTGTGTGTGTGTGTGTGTGAGGATTGGACCCAGGGTCCTGTGGCTATTAGGCAAGCACTCCGACCCATAGAACCACTTTCCAGCCACCAGTGTGTTTAGCATCTGATGCAGGACCACTTCCTCATACACGCCATCTTCCCACTGTTCTGGTGAGAGTCTTTTTGGTTTTGTTGTTTTGTTTCTGAAACAGGTTTCTCACCATACCCTCTCAAACTCACCAAGATCTGCCTGCTTCTGCCTCCCGAGTACTGGGACTGAAGGGTTTGCCACACCCTTTATGTTTTTTTTGAGACAGGGCCTCCTACTGTACTCTTGGCTGATCTGGGACTCTGTGTTGTAGAACAGGCTGGCTTTGAACTGCTAGTGGTCCTCCTGTTTCTGTCTCCTTAGTGCTGGGATTGATAGGTGTGTGCTGCCACAGCCAGCTTGGAGCTTCTTTGATGAGAAAATTGGTTTTGCAGGCAGAGTCCCCAAAACTGAATCACCCCTGAAATACCACCTCCTAGTACCATCCCTCCTAATGGTTAAAATGTGTGTGTGTTTGGTCATGAACAAGTGTACTGTGGTTGAGGGGTCCAAGCTTGTGTGTGCTGTAGAGATGCTCTTTCAGACCCCAGCAGGTCCTTCCTGGGAAGTCCTTTGTACTGAGTTTTGTAACTGTGACTGGCAAGCCGCCCTCACAGCAGCCAGGCTTGAAGTTAAGGCAGCTCCTGCTTTTTGATGTATTAATACCAAACCAGACAGGGAGGAGAAAGGCAATGTAGGAAACAGACTGTTGGGGTCATAGCTAGACTTGTTCCTGATAAAAGTGGCAAGGTACTGGTTTGGGGATTTGGTGTTTCGAATGTAAATATCAAGGAATTTAGGGATGTCTTGGAGGTCACCCTTGGCTAGTTTAAAACAGATCAACCAGGCAAGGCGGTACACGCCTTTAATCCCAGTGCTTGGGAGGCGGAGGTAGGTGGATCCCTGAGTTCAAGACTAGCCTGGTCTATAGAATTCCAGGACGGCCAGGGCTGTTACACAGAGAAACCCTGCCTCAAATAAACAAACAAACAAACAAACAAATAATAACAACAACAAAAACACAAATCAAGGACTTTCCCTTGATTAGCTAGCACCCACACTTGGGTTTGTCTTATTTTCTCATCTCTCTTAGAGATGCTCTTGGGTACGTCATATCTGACTTCCCCAGCACCTTTCTCAAGTCTTGTGCTGAAGCCTGTGCAAGACATCTTTATTGCGTCCTAAACTGCTTTACAAACAAACAGCTAGATCATAGCTTGGGAGGCAGGAAAGGTCACATGTGTCCTGGAACTTGAATAAATTTTCATTACTGAAGTCAGTGTGATGATACACGCCTGTAAAATCATCGGACAGGGGGAGGATCTCTGTGAGTCCGAGGCCAGCCTGGGGTGCAGAATGAGACCCCGTCTGGAAAAGATAAGCTTTATTTGTTTGTCTTAGCCCGGGCCACACATCTCTGTTAGGGAAGGTTTTGATTTGCCTTCTTTCGCGCCTTTCTTAGGACGCTCACCCTGCTTAGCAGGAGTGTGGGAGTAGCGTGGTGCAGTCAGCCTCTGAGAACGTGAGAACGCTGCCAAGCGAGCTCTCCCAGACGTCCTGGGGCAGAGGCACCCAAACCAGACATCCAGTCACCATTTATTCCACTTTAATATACACGGGGAGAAGCAGGGAGAGAGATGGGACATGCTTCTGTCTACAAAAGGGTTAGATTTCCTAGCTGGCGGGTGGTCACTAAAACGAGCAGATGAGAGCTGCAGGAGGGCCCAGCAGAAAGCAGGTGTCTGAGGCCACCTTTGCTTACTCTGCTGTGAGGACGCAGGTTACCCTTGTCATAGCTATAACTTAATAATCAGTGCTTGCCTGCAGTTCAGGGAAACCTACATGTGTTCCCTCACTGGTGAACATGGTAGGGATGGCAGCGGTCAATTTGGAGGTAATATGAGTTTGGTTTTATTATGATACTAATATGATACTAATGTTTATGAAATATATTAACAAGTTAAATAGCAAATCATAAGATATTATAATTATATAAAAATACAGTTATGGGCTGGAGAGATGTCTCAGCAGAAGACCCAGGTTTTATTCGCAGCACCCACATGGTGGCTCATTGCCATCTATAACCCCAGTTGCAGGGCGTCTGATGTCTTCTGCTGACCTTCGTGGCAGCAGCCAAACACGCAGTACATGGATATACATGCTGATAAAGCCCCCGTACACATAGACTTTCACAACTATGATTATAAGGGAACTAGCTAGTGAATTACTTAAGCTTATTAAATAAATATTGTAAGATTTGAGATTTATTTTCTTGCTTCGTCCCTTCAGTGTGTTTGTTTGCTTTTGTTTTTTTTTTTTGCGACATAGCTTCTCTGTGTAACGGTTCTGACTGTCTTGGAACTTGCTTTGTAGACCGAACTGGTCTCGAACTCACAGAGATCAGCCTGCCTCCGCCTCCAGGTCATCAAAGAGCTTCTGACATCTGGTGTGTAGTGCTGGACTCAGTATGCTTCTCTAGTCTGAGATACCAGCGTGGAGAGTGCTCTTCCAGTGACCTCGATTGGCTCAGAAGTGACATTTTGTTACTTTCCCCCCCTTATTACTGAGCTCTACCCCGGAGCTGTGTTCCCAGTCTCAGGCCTATTTTTTGTTTGTTTGCTTGTTTATTTTTACTTTGTTTCCTTTTTAACTGGATCTTTTAAGAAATGTTTCACTGACACTCTTGGACTTTGAACACAGTCTCTTATGTAGCCCAGGCTGACCTGGAACTTGTAGGTGGACTCCAAACACCTTACCCTCCTGCCTCAGTCTCCAGAGTGCTGGGATTATAGACTTGCACGGGCCACCCCCCCCCCTCATTTTATGGCCTTTGGTGATCTGTTGTAGGGTTTGAGTAACTCAACATTGGTTGTATACAGAAAAGAAGTAATTAATTGATATCCAAGTGTATGTGTACACAAGTTAAACATACCTGTTTTAGCTACTTTTCTATTGCTGTGAAAAAACACTATGGCCAAGGCAGTTTATAAGAAGAAAACAGCACTCAGGAGGCAGAGGCAGGTGGATCTCTGTGAGTTCGAGGCCAGCCTAGTCTGCAGAGACTTCTAGGATAGCCAAGGCTACAGAGAGAAATCCTGTCTCAGAGAAACAAACAAATAAACAAATTGAGTAAAAAAAGAAAGAAAAATAAAAAAAATAATTAGCTGGGCGGTGGTGGTGCATGCCTTTAATTCCAGCGCTCAGTAGGCAAAGGCAGGTATATCGCTGAGTTTGAGGGCAACCTGGTCTACAGAGTGAGTCCAGGATAGCCAGGGCTTAACAGAAAAACCCTGTTTCAAAAGGAAAAAAAAAAACCATTCATGGGGTGGTTTCCTTACAGTTTCAGAGGTTGAGCCCATGACCATCAGGGTGGGACACATGGCTGCAGGCAGGCGGGCATGACCATCAGGGTGGGACGCATGGCTGCAGCCATGCAGGAGGTGGTGCTGGAGCAGCAGCTGAGAGCTTCTGTCTGATCTGCAAGTTGGAAGCAGAATGATGGTGGGGGAGCTTTTGAATGCTCACAGCTCACTCCACAGCAACACACCTCTCCAACAAGGCCATACTTCCCAATCCTCTCAAAAGATCCCCCAACTAGGGACCAAACATTCAAATATATGAATCTATGGGGCCATTCTCTTTCAAACTACCACAGTACTGTAGGATAATACCAGAAACTTTCGTTTGTAGACCAAATACAACATTTTGCAAATCATTTCTTTTCTAAATTCTAAAACACTTGCAGGGGTGGGAACAATGGGAGAAACATGTGATCCTAAGTATCTGGAAAGCTGATGTTGAGGAGGATCTTTTAGGACCAGGACTTTGAGGATATTCTGGTCAAAGAAGTCAAACTGTCTCAAAATGGCAATCTTTCTCTCTTCTGGCAGAGAATTCTAACAATGTCTCTTAGGAGAATTCCCCAAGCCTTGGTGATGATAGAAGTGTACGCTTAAAATATCAGTCCTCTGGCCTCTTCTCAGAGCCACTTACTGAGTCTCTGTGGGCCTAGGATCTTGTGAGAGAGAGAGAGAGAGAGAGAGAGAGAGAGAGAGAGAGAGAGAGAGAGAGAGAGAGTGTGTGTGTGTGTGTGTGTGTGTGTGTGTGTGTGTGTAGGGTTTGCTGCTTTAAACAGTGCCTCATGCTACATGCTACTTTGAGGTTTCAGAAGCCTGTTCTGTCTGTCTGTCTGCCTGCCTGTCTCTGATTTACGGATTACAAGTAAGCTCTTAGCTACTGCTGCAGCATCATGCCTGCCTGTCACCATGCTCCCTGCTGTCACGGTCATGGACTAACCTCCTGGAACTGTAAACAAGCCCCCCAATTAAATGATTTCTTTTCTTTTCTTCCCTTTCTTTCTTTCTTTCTTTCTTTCTTTCTTTCTTTCTTTCTTTCTTTCTGTCTTCTTTTGTTTTTTTTTTTTTTTGAGACAGGGTTTCTCTGTGTAGCTTTGGTGCCTATCCTGGAACTAGTTCTTGTAGACCAGGTTGGCCTCGGACTCACAGAGATCCACCTGCCTCTGCCTCCCAAGTGCTGGGATTAAAGGCATGTGCAACCACCACCCCGCCTAAATTTTTGTTTTCTTTTCGTAAGATGCCTTGGTCATGGTGTCTTTTCACAGCAATAGAAATGTAATGAAGACACAGGCCTCTTCTACACAGTTCTGACTGTTGTGGAACTTGGTATGGTTTGGAACTCTCAGAGATGTCTCTGCTTCTTGAACTCAGGGATTGAAGTCGTGCCTCTTTACCAGAGGCTCCGATGCGCAGTGTCCAGAGTTGCATTAATCGACTTTATATAATGCATCGGACGTTCTTGGTACACATTGTTCATTTAATCTATCAATTGGGGTTTCTGCTTTCTTCCTCAGGATGAAGCTAACAGGTAACATTTATCCTTGAGAAGAGATATAGTAGACACTGGTGACCCTAGTGCAGTGTCTGCTCCCTGCCAGGGAGGAAGCAGTCCTTCACAGAAAGAGCATCTTAGTTCCTTTTCTGTTGCTGGGAAGAGACATTATGACCAAGGCAACTCACAGAGATTTTTTTGTGCCTTACAGTTCTAGAGGTTTAGACTATGACCATCATGGTGGGGAGTGTGGCTGCAGGCAGGCAGGCAGGATGCTGGAGCAGTAGCTGAGGGTTTACAGCCTTATCCACAGGCTAACTAGGAATGACGCTGGTCTTTTGGAACCTCACAGCCCACCCGAGGGGCACACTTTCTCCAACAAGGCCACACCTCCTAGTCCCTCCCTAATGGTTCCACTAACTAGAGACCAAGCACTCTAAGCTTATGGGAACCCTTCTCATTCAAACCACCATAGCTACCCATCACTGGAGTCAGGTCAAGCTTGATCCATCACTTTATTGACAAGGTTGAGTACTATCTTGACTTCTGCCTATGGCCTGGACAAACCTGACACTTTGCCATGGAAGTCCAAGCCAGGGCCCACATAGAACTGTAGTTGCCTCTTTCCAACTTAAGATTTTCTCCCAAATAGCTCTGAGGGTATAAAATATGTATGTATGTATGTATGTATGTATGTATGTATGTATGTATGTATGTATATATGTATGTATGCATGCGTGTATGTGTGAGAGAGAACACATATGTGCCACACACGTGTGTGGTCAGAGGACAACTTTCGGGAGTCTGTTCTCTCCTGTCATGTAGGTCCTGGGGATGGAATTCAGGTTGTCAGGCTTGGCAGCAGGGCTTGCCTTGCCCACTGAGCAATCCTTGTCGACCAAGCAATCTTGCTGGCTCCCTTCCCAGACTCTGAAGTCATCCAGGTCAAAGCTGAATCTGAACTCTAGAGTCAATTCTTTGGCCAACTAAATCCATCATACTCAGAAATGTTACTAATCCTTAACACCAAACAGAGGATACTGTGGCTGGGGGGTGGGGGGGATGTTTGCTCTGGGAAGGCAGAAGAGAAGTCAGCGGGGAAGGTACCATCTGCCAAGAAGTTATCCCTGTGCGTCCGACTCCTTTGTACTTACAGTGACATCTTTCATCGCAGCAATAACATTCATGGTGCTGTATTGCCAGTGATAACAATGAAGTTCAAACGAGGGAGACATGGATAATCAGCTCCTTTGCTTTCTTTGGCCCCGGCCTTCCTATAGTACTCCTTCAACTGAACTTTCCCTAGCCAGACCACCCAGGGCCTTTTCATCCCAGTCCTATGTTCCTGAAAGGCTTGTTTCTTGGATCCCGTTTCCCTGCTGTATCTGTAACATAGATCATTTCTCTGGGCATCGCTTCCTGGTAGCCACTCAAGTGGGTGCTTTCTGCTTCAGGCGTAGGAAGGAATCTAAGCAGGAAGCCCATGCCCACCTGTAAACGTGGGACTGAGGAAGAGAGATTGCAAGGTGTAAGCCTGTCTGGGTTACAAGTACCTTGTTCGCCAACACAAACCAAAAGAAGAAAAGGACAAAACAAACAAGTAACAAACACCGGAAGCAGAAGAGCTCCACTGAGGAGCCTGGGGCAGGAATGACGGGGACAGCGTCTCAGAAGCCACAGTCACAGAGAAAGCCAGTGTGAATGCTGGCCGGGAGCTTGTAAGATTGCAGAGCTGGTGAGGTCAGAGAAGGTAGGGTTACCTCAGCAGACCTTGGAGGTCACTAGGAAAACCCTATACACTGGGGCCAGGGGAAATCAAAGCGCAGATTTCTCAGAGTTCTGGAGACTAGGCTGTCCAAGATCAACATGCTGGACAATTCGGTTCTTTTGTTTTAATGTTTTAACTTGATTTTATTAGTTTGTGTGTTCCTGTGTTTTGCCTACATATATGCCTGCACATCCTGCCTGTGTGGTACCCTTGGAGGCTAGAGGAGGGTTAGATCCCCGGCAGCAGGAGTTATAGATGGTTGTGAGCCATAAGGAGTTACAGTGGGTGCTGGGGATTGAAACCAGGTCCCCTGGAAGAGCAGCCAGTGCTCTTAACTGCTGAGCCATCACGTCAGGCCTCCTGATTCAGTTCTCAGTGAAGATCTTTGCCTTTGCTGGCTGGAAGAGACTTCATTTCTTAGCATAGTGTTTCCCAAAGGTATGGGGACAGTGTGGGATGGGGGAAGGGGAAACTGCAACGAATCCATTCAGTCCATTATGAGGATCTTACTCTTTTCCCCTTATTGTCCATGTGTATGTGTATGTATGCAGGTGTATATCTGTATGTATGCAGGTGTGCATGTGTATATATGCAGGTGTGTATGTGTATTGGTATGTGTATGCGTGCAGGTGTATATCTGCATATATTAAGGTGACTATATATATATGCATATGTGCATTTGTTTGTATTATGTGTACGTGTTTGTATGCAAGTGTATATGTATCGTGTGTATGTGTATTTGTGTGTGTATGTATACATAGGTATATTTGTATGTATGTGTATGCAGATATGTGTATGTTGAAACCAATGAAATCAATGAAATCAACAGATTGATATATGACACTCCCACATCACTTCCCCTTTTTCTGTTTAAACAAAAAAAAGAAGGCTTTAACTTAACATAGCAAAATTACATATAACAAAACAGTTATCAAGTAAAAATTACAATAATCTATATCATAACTAAGAAAAACTATAACTATAGCTAACTATTCTTAACTCCATCAAACAGTCCAGAAAGATACAATATTACCTAAACAAATAAGAAATAAGCAAACTCTCAAACTCTAGAAATGACAGAGACATCTCACTGCCTGGACAGTCACCCAAAGTTCCTCTGTACCGTTGGGGCATCCATCTTCAGCCTAGAGGCCCATAGTTTCCAGCAGACATTTCCACAAAGCAGGAACTTTCAAAGGCAGTCACTATCTGCTTGTCCTGAAGAATGTCTTGCAGACTCTTTCATGAATCAGGAACCCCGAAAGATCATCTCACCTTTAGGCAAGTTCAGCAGTCCTCTCTCTGCGGGTTCTCTGTGTCCAGTTTATGCAATAGTCCAGGCAAGAGCAGTTTCTTGCCCAAATGGCTATCAAACTCCATAAGGATCCTCTTCGATGCCCATCTTCCTCTTGAAGTAGATTGGTGCTGCCAGGAGCAGAGTGTCTCATTGTCATGAAAAGTCCTAAGTTATTAAAACATTTAAAATGCCATATTCTATAATCTTTGAAAAATATGAAGAATGCCTATCTAAAATATATCTATGCACATCTAGAAAATCTTAACTAACATGACTACAAACTTAACTATTATTAATGATTATTCATTAACAACCTATATACATTACAAAATTAACCTTAAATTTAAATCACTAAAGCAAAATCCATATCAATGTAAATTATTCATACCTATATCATCTCCCCCTTTAAATGTAAAAGAACATTTATAAACAATATTTGGGAACATGGGCGCAGTTTTTTCTCTCCAAACTGCTTCCTGCTGAATGGGGGCGTCGTTAATTAGGTCTTTCATGGTATAACCTGTGTGCTAGTTTCATCTCAGTTGGCAGTTGAGCGAAGCAATTTTCTGAAGGTATTCACAGCAACCGTTCAGGAGGGCGTGGTCCATCATACCATATCGGAATAGAAGAAATGAACAGGGTCTCATCCTCTGTGAAAACAAAATAAGAAACTCCTTTCCAAAGTATCATGTCCTTAGATCCAAATTTCAAAGTCAAGGCATCAAAATCTCTACGATGGATTAGTTCAGCAGCATTTATAAACAAATATCTTTTAGCAGCTGTTGCTCCTTCCTCAGCATTCAAACAATTCAAAGAGAGCATAATAGTATACAGTATCAAGATTCTCTGTGTATTTTCCATCTTTGTACGCTTTATTTTAACCTCTATTTCGTTTATTTTTACTTTTATTTTATATTCTCTGTATCTCTTTGACCTGGAATAACTCTGTAGACCAGGCTCTCCTTGAACTCTCAGAGATCCGCCTGTCTCTGCCTCCCAGGCATTGGGATTAAAGGTGTTTGCTACCACACCTTGAACTCACAGAGATCTGTTTGTCTCTGCCTTCTAGGCACTGGGATTAAAGGCGTGTGCTACCACACCTTGAAGTCACAGAGGTCAATCTCCCTCTGCCTCCCAAGTGTTGGGATTAAAGGCGTGTACTACCACACACAACTTCTCTTTTTCTTACTTTTTTTTTAAGAACTTTTAACTTTTAGCTTGCATATATTTTTAACACACTGTAAATCATTTAAACATTTTCTTTATCTTTGAATCTCTTTACTGTATATCTCTCTTTTTCTGACCACACGAGCCTTTAAATTACTGAGCAATATGAGTAGGATTAAAGCCGTGGCTTTGCCAGCTAGATCCAGTCCATTCCTTAGCTTTCCAGCCTCATGGCGGAGATACAGGCTGTAGCCATGTTTATAGCCACAATTCTATGGCGTTTCAAGGTCCCTGCCAGCCAGCGAGCTACAACAGACAACAGTCAAGTCCTCTCTCGGTAGTTGGCCCTCCTGCCTCAGTCAGAGTTTGCCCTGGCAGGACGGCCCAGAAAGCCGGCATTTTTAAACAGCACAGCTTTTTTCCTGCTACGGCTGAAAACCGAAAAGCATGCGTTCAGCTTTTCACCAACACCGTTTAAGTGTTTCGTGGCAGGACCTCTTAATGAGCTGCAGGGTTTTGCAGCTGAAGCTGAGTCAGGAAGCCTCTCTTAGATGAGAGCGCTTGCTTGCCTCTAGCAAGCAGAGTAGACCCAAGAAATTTGTTCTACCAAGAAAACATGCTTCACTCCATTCTTTCCCAAGCTTTCTCAGGCTTTTTGTGGATTCAGTTAGCCTCACGTCTGGGCACCATCTGTTGAAATATGGAGCGGCGGGGCTGCGTCCCCAACACCCCGGCCGCTTGGCTAGCTCATGCCCGAAATAACAACACACAAACTGTATTCATTTAAAGAACTGCTTGGCCCATGAACTCTAGCCCTTACAGGCTAATTCTCGCACCTGGACTAGCCCATTTCTAATGATGTGTGTAAGCACCCCAAGGTGCGCTTACCGGGAAGATTCTAGCCTACGTCCATCGTGGGTCTCAGCTTCATGCGTCTGCCTCAGAGCGCAGAGCTATCGCATCTACCCGGGAGAGCTGAGCATGGCGTCTCTGCTCCAGCAGAGCTGTCGGGTCTCTCTGGGAGCAGAGCAGAGTCTGACCTCACTTCCTCTTCCGCCCAGAATTCTATTCTGTTTACTCCTCCCATCTATGTTCCAGCCATGAGGCCAAGCAGCTGGTTTATTATAACTTAACCAATGAAATCAACAGATTGATATATGACACTCCCACATCATGTGTAGGACGTAGGTTGCTGTCTGGTATCATCCTTGACTGTTTTCTACTTACTGAGATGTTTCGGGTCGGGCTCAGAGCTTGCTGATTCAGCCTGGTTAGCCAGCTAGCCCAGGGGATCCTCTCTTCACTTCTGTGCTGGGATTACTGTTGGCTACCACACCCGGCTGGCATTTACGTGGCTATAGAGTTCTGAAATCCTGTCTTCATACTTGTGTGGCAAGCACTTTTTCCCCATCCCCTAAGGGGACCACTTTTAAATCTAAGTTTAGTTTGGTGACCTTTTGAGTGCTTGGTGGCCTCTCAAGAGTTTAGTCACAAAAAGCAACAGGATCTCGTTTTCCTGTTAAAAAGATCATCTTGGCTGCTGGGAGAATTGGATGGGAGGGAGATAGTGAGGCTGGGTCCAGGGAGATGGTGGGGCTGGGTCCAGGGAGACAGTGGGGCTGGACTCAGGGAGACAGTGGGGCTGGGTCCAGGCAGACCATGAGGCCGGATTCAGGGAGACTGTGGGGCTGGGTCCAGGGAGACCGTGGGGCCGGGTCCAGGGAGACAGTGGGGCTGGACAGAGGGGCCGGGTCCAGGGGACAGTGGAGAGGCGGGTTTTGAGAAGGAATACTTTCTACAATAAAAACATGTAATTTCCTAATGTTTTCCATTTTGATTTTACCATTGCAAAACCTTGCATGTGTGTGTGTTGGGGGGCGGGGTCAGGGGATCCCTTTCTTTACTCTTTTAATAATATTTTTGGGGATTCTTCATCGCGATGAAGAAGCATTTATTTTTGCTATTTTGTTCAAATTTAGCTGTCATGGTGGTGATGGTGGGTCTTGGTTTTGTGTGGTGGTGGTAATGGTGGGTCGTGGTTGTGGGTCCCATGCCCACCTCCTGCCATCCCCGCCCCACCCTCCACACATCACTGCTGCCGCCACTTTCAGCAGTAGAGACCAAAGCCAGGGCCTCAGACAAGACTTCTAGTGAGCTAAACCGCGGCCCTCACTTAGGTTTCTTTTTTTCTATCAGCATCAAATAAAGTTCTTATTTACTAGGTTTTGTTTTTTCTTTTTCTTTTTTTTTTTTTTTTTCAGTAACTATGACAAGGTTTCTCAGTAACTATGGAGCCAGTCCTGGAACTCGCTCTGTAGAGCAGGCTGGCCTGGAAACAGAGAAGCGCCTGTCTCTGCCTCCCAAGTGCTGGGATTAAAGGCGTGAGCCACCACCACCCGGCTTATTTACTAGTTTTAAGTAAAACAGTATGATCTTATTTTTGTTAACATTATTCTTCTTTCTGGGTAGTCATCCATGTAACCTTCTGCTTGGGTTTATGTCTAGAATATTTGTCTAATTTCAGAGGTGGTGGTAGGTCTTAGATGATCTTTAAGTGTCTTGGGCTAGTGAGATGGTTCTTCTGGTCACGATCTGACGACAAGCTTGGCAGCCTGGTTGGAATTCTAGGACCACACGGTGGACGGAGAGAACTGACTCCTGCGAGTTGTCCTCTGACCTCCACACCTGTACCATGGCACGCATAAGCATGTGTGCACGCACACACATACAGATCAATTCATTAAAAAAAAATTGGCCGTGCTTTTCTGAACCATTAAGTGCTTTATAGTGAGTATTACTCAATCATCTTCACAGAACTCACTGGTGTGAAAATTTAACAAAAACGCAAATGGTCCATACCAACTATTACACACTGTGATGCTCTAATTGATTGGTCAGACAAACGGGTGAAAACTGCACTGCTCTTTGAGACTCTGAAATATCTGGACAGCCTTCTGCTCTTTCCCTGTATGATGGCATGAGAGCAGTCTGGAAGGCAGTAGCTGCAAGCCGCTTTCCAGCCAACCAGAGACACTATTTGCAAAGGTAAACCAATGGTTTTTAATCGGTGAAAAGATGGAAGTCCGTCTGAGAGCTTCCTGGTGGTTTCTAATGTGCTCACATTTAGCTTGCTCGCCTCTAAGTGCTGCGCTGAGAGCCTGCAAATGACATGCTGTCTGCAGTCTCTAAAGACTCAGGGTTAAAGTGAGCTTTGTCACACCGTCATATTTCTAGAGCCATTCTGTTCAATTGTCCTATTTATAATTATGTTAGATGACTTAATGACCATAAAATTGACTTTGTGTAATGAAAGAATATATGAGCACAAGACATTCTAAGTAACTTTGGAACCTTCAGGGAGTTGTGTAGCCAGACACATGGGCGATATTTTTCTTCCCTTCGATCTCTCTCTCTCTCTCTCTCTCTCTCTCTCTCTCTCTCTCTCCTTCTCCTTTTCCCTTCTTTCTTTCTTTCTTTCTTTTTTTTTTTTTTTTTTGGTTTTTCGAGACAGGGTTTCTCTGTGGTTTTGGAGCCTGTCCTGGCACTAGCTCTTGTAGACCAGGCTGGCCTCGTCACAGAGATCCGCCTGTCTCTCTGCCTCCCGAGTGCTGGGATTAAAGGCGTGCGCCACCACTGCCCTGCTCCCTTCTTTCTTGAGAACAGGATTTCTCTGTGTAGCCTTGGCTGTTCTGGAACTCACTGAGGATGGCTTCAATCTCACAGAGATCCACTTGCCTCTCCCTATTTTAGTGCTGGAATTAAAGGCGTGCGCTACCACACCCAGCTGCATTTTTCTTTCTTTAAATGCTTTTAAATTTTATTTTATGTGTATGAGTGTTTTGCCTGTATGCATATATGTATACTGTGTGCCTGTCTTTGAAGATCGGAAGAGGGCATCAGGTCCTTTGGAACTGTACTTATGGGTGGTTATGAGTCACCATGTGGGTACTAGGAGTTGAACTCGGGTCCTCTGCAAGAGCAGCAAGTGCTCTTAACCAGAGCCCTCTCTCCGGTCCGTGGAGAGCATTTTTCACCGCTTTATAGATACTATAGTTTTAGATTCTAGGAGTAATTCTTTAAAATTGCAAGGCTTGGGGCCCAGCAGTTAAGAGTATTTACCGCTCTTCCAGAGGGTGTGTCAGAGGGCTCGTAGAGCCTTTAACTCCAGCGCCAGGGCTTCTCTGATGCCCCTTTCTGGCCTCTGAGGGCACTGTAGTCACACCACACACATGCAAATAAAAATAAAATCTTAAAATTTAGAGGTTTTTTTTTTTGGTTTTCGATTATGATATCATCTAAGCTGAAATCCTAAGAGCTGTGAAATCACAGCAGACTACTTCAGTTAAAATAGAACCAACACGCATTTTCCAGCCATACACCTTGCAATTTTTTGAAGGTAGACCATTATAATGGCATGACTTTGGGAATTAGACTATCATCCTCCCTTTGGTTTTTACATTAGCATCGATTATAATTTCTAAGTTTATTTACTTTCTTGATTATCTACCTCTATTTTAAAATTTTTACTAAATTTCTGGTAGTATGTGAAATAATGGGATATCACTGATGCATTTAATATATATCTGTATCTTGCTCCTATTTGCAGAAATGTAAAATACTTTATGATTCACTGTGCTGGGGCTGTGTCCATCTGTTCTTCTCTGCTGTACGTATGAATGAGGACCACACAATTCTAAAGTCTGTTACTGGGGCCTGGGGATGGAGCTTTGTGTTCGTTGTATGTTTAGTAATGCACGTGCTTGTGAGGCTCTGTCTCCAGCACAGCGGAGACGGGAGGGGAGAAACAAGTCATTATTCCACCAGGTGGACAGGTTGGGCAGGAATGTATGGCACTAGAAGTTCCCCATTCAAGTAAGAAGTCCTTCAGTAATGTAGGGTTTGGAAAGCTAGACAGCTAAGTCACCAGCCCCCACTCCCCACAAAAGAAAAAAAAAAAAAAAAAAGGAACTGAAGAAGGTAGTTTAACTGCCTTTCAGGGTGAAAGGAACAATATGTGATAGCCAGGTGTGAAGCCAAGGATTGAGCAGAAGTGGAGGTGCCCCTCCCCCACTCCTGAAGTAGCTTTTGGGGAGGGGGAGCAGTGGTGTTGTTGAAGCTGTCTTGCTAGGCAAGAAGGTGGTTATCAAGAACTAATGTTTGGAGTGAGGAGGTGCAGGGAGGGGCCAGGAGAGATGTGGTCACCAGGAAGGTAAGGGAGGCGCCTCTTCCTCTGGAGAAGTGTCACAGGTCACCTGGGGCTTCTTTTGACTTGTCGTCACTTGTCATCTTTTGTGTGTCTATCTTTCTCTTCATCACACTCGGTACTCTCTCTCTCTCTCTCTCTCTCTCTCTCTCTCTCTCTCTCTCTCTCTCTCTCTCTCTCTCTCTCTCTCTCTCTCTCTCTCTCTCTCC